>NC_068325.1:10342689-10446825 GCF_025860055.1 Xyrauchen texanus
AAACATTTCAAACCGAACCAGATGTAATAAGCAGAGGTCGCATTAACCTAATTATCTGTCACTTGACGGAACATTGATGGATAATTCCAAATGCTGTCCATCATTTTGGCAGACAACAAAGTGGGAAAATATTTAAACCAAGCTCCTCATTTTTTTCAATTTTAATAATTTTCAAGTTTCTCTGAGAGTGTATTTGAGTGTTTTTCAGCATTCTGCGTGAGAAGCGGCAAATTTGCCATGAGCTCTCGATTTTCATAAGGGATGTCCTCTTTTCTCGGAAATGTCCTGTTTTTCTAAGACTTATTCTTGCTCAACAAAAGAACAGATGAAAGTTCTAGAGCCAAGTGGAGTAACTTTACCATGTAAATGTGTGTGATTAGATTGTGTACTTATCCATTCGTGGGATTGTCGTCAAAACCGTATGTCCATACGCAGCTTTTTGTGAGAAAGGGATTTTTGTTAAGTAAACACAGACTGTTCCACAGTGATTGACTGTTATTATTGATATTTTCAGTGCTTTGTAATGTGAATAAGCTGCGAAGCAGAAGTCTTTAACATCCACAGTGGAAGAAAGCTCTAAGCATAATGGGAAAATTCGCAGCCAGTGAAAAAGGTGGATACACTCGATAAGCACTTTATTAGGAACACCTGTACACCTACTTATACATGCGATTATCTAATCAGCCAATCGTGTAGCAGCAGTGCAATGCATTAAATCAAGCATATATGCAGGGGCGTGTCTATGGGGAGGCTTGGGGTGGCAGTGCCTCCCCTAGGATAAACTGCCTCCCCTGAGAATTTGAGAAATAATCTGTCCATCTGATCAGAGGCGGCGGCAGCCGATTTTGCCGGGGCTTCAGCCCCGAATGTTTTGAGTGTAGCCCCGAATGTATTTTGAAAAGTTGACTGACAAATATGAAACCGGACAAAAGCCTATGTAAACCCCCGAAATCATAAGTTGCCTTATTTCATTGTGCTTTGGCTTTGCACATACTGCATACAGCCTGTAAAAATAGACATAGGCATAATCTAGCCTATAGAATAAGTTCCTTTGCTGTCAGTAGCCTATGGCGACTCCGTTTGTTCCTCTCTGTTGAATATGCAGCAGGTAGGGGAGGAGCTTGCACAGTCGTTGACATCAACTAACGTTACTTAGTGGCGAGTTAACGGCAATTAACTGAAAAGACAGCAAAAATTAAGCAAATGAGGCTTTGGGGATTTTTCCGAAAGAAGTCAGTGGGTAAGAATTCACATTTGTTTTTGTCCTTAAAGTCTTAAGATCATCATCTAGCTGGCTTTCACCCACAGTAGGCTAACCCTCAAGAGTTGTAGCCTCTAACCTCCTTGTTTAGATTGGTGCAGCTTGGTAGCTCAGAGTTAACGCAGTTGCCTCCCTCGCCAGATACCGCGGTTTGAGTCCCGCTCGAGTGTACTTTTCTTGTTTATCAGGTGTTGTTTTCGCTAAGGATAACCAATAAGTATTAACATAAAATGTATGTGTGACTTGTTTTGTGATATTAGTTTGTAGGAAATATACACTTTGATTTGATTAAGTGTAGCAAAGACGAGCTACAGACTGAGGAGCATCAGCAGCAGCTGTGCCAGAATCAGGCATGGAAACTGGTAACAACTAATAAGTCACTTTACTTTAGAGAAAGTTAAAAGTGAAACATTGTTTATCTCAATGATCCTAATGAAAGGATTTTGACAGATGAATTATTCTCAGAGATGATGAGAATTATATACAGTTCGATGCTATAGTGTGTCAATGAACTTTCATTGTCTTTCTCAGTCATTCATGTATTGCTTTAACTTAGTATCTTATACATCATTTTGACTATTTATGTCAAAAAATATAAATTATTTATATTCAATATTTTTACCTCACTTTACTCACTATAATATAACTCTTTTGTGATGACTTTATGTTAATGTACATGAAAATTCAAGAATCATGATAGATATTAGGGCAATCCCACTGATCTGCTCTTCCCAATACATTTTCTTCAATGGTATTGGTCTACAATTTGAAATATGTAGCGCTTGATGAATTAGTTGTGTGAAGCTGATTTGCAATAAGTTATGTGCTGTATCTGTTCTTTTACATCACAGATGATTCAGGGAGGAGAGAGGATGTTGAGGATAGTACTAGAGTGGAAGATTTAGGAACTGTAGAAACAGGCCCAGCCAGAGCAAAACTCAAAGAATAACCACTCACCAGCTTTGGACTACAGGGAAGTGGTTGCTAGTGTGAAAATAAAATTGTCTGGGCTAAGCCCCAGATGTCCTTCAATGCTGGAAACGCCTTTGCATCTGATGATAAATTACAATTTAAAAGTGGATTGTTTTGTGCATATTTTTCCATCGCTAGCAGATGAGTGAGGTCTGACACAACAAAAATCCAGTTTAAGCCCTATAGTCTAATAGGGGCCCTGTGCCTATCTCTGGGTTCCTGGCTTAGAAAAAGATATGCACTAAAACAGATTGTGTGTAGTATAGCTTAATTTTGCACCGATTTTTTCAATTGTTTATGTTGCCCCCAAACAAGCCAAATGCCCCCCAAACATGATGTCCTGGTAACCCCTCTGGCGTGCTGACCCGAAGGTCGAAGTCTTCCATGTCAGATGCCAGAACGCTCTCCGATGCAGCGGCGAACTGACTGGCCATGAGGCGAGCAGCTGCAGCGGCGAACAGACTGGCCATGAGGCGAGCCGCTCTCACCTCAAGCTTGGACAGGGGCAGTTCAAAAGCCGCTGATATGCACCGTAGATCCAACAGCGTAAGCTCTGCAGAGGTGAGTGGAACAGTAAGTGATCTCAGCTCACACAACCGCTCTGCTCTGAAGAAGAAATCTGAATGGACAGATGCATGATTCCATCCTTTTATAACCGTATGTCTGGGGATGGACATACAAATTCTGTCTTCCAATTTCTCATTGGCCTTTTCTCAAGTTCAGAGGTAACCAAGGCCTTCAAAGCAGTTCCCTAGTGTCGCTTCACTCGACACAACGTCGAAGTGAGCGACAGATGAAGAAAGACGTCTTTCCGAAGCACCACATTTATTAGACAATGTGTCACATCAAAAAGAACAGCAACTTGTAAAAAAAAGCGCGTCTGTTATTCACCTTTTTCCTGAACTCAGAACTGTTCCACGATTCATAACAGAAGCCTGTGTTAGTTTTCTGGCTCAAGTTTTTCTAGACTCAAACAGACATGTAAAATGGTTGATGTTCTTTGTCTGGATCACAATTTTTGTTAGTTTTTACATAGCTTCTTATGAAGCCCAGAACCAGAGAACAGTCAGCAGCAATCATGGCACACAGTGGTTGGTCAAGAAAACAGAAGGTATACATTCTAGTTGTTTTTGGCACAAAAACACGTTCAGTCTAAACGGCCCCTTAGAATACTGTGGAATACTATGTTTTGACTACTTTTACTGCATTCAAATACATTTTAAAAGGCTGTAATGGAAATATGTCATTTTATCACAACTATGTCCACTGTAAAAATTAGCTCTTCTTGTTGTACCTTTTAGTGAGGGAAATATAAATGGACTGTGTCTAGATACTTTGAACAATAATTAAAAAGGAAATATAAAAGCACTTCTGTAAATGTTTAAATCCTTTAATTATAAGCACTGCAGTGTAAAAAACCAAGGGAACACTAACAATACAGCATAATACGTCATAAACTCAACAAAACAATTCAAGGACTGACAAATGATGATGAAAACTAGAGGGTATATATACACAGGGAAACGAATGAGGTTATGGAAGGCAGGTGTGGATGATGAAATAGTGACAGTAATGTGCATGTAAAATGGCTAGCAATAGCATTTTAGCTTAGCGTAAAGCTGACAATTTACACAAGGTTTATTTCCATTTCTTTTGCTCCAAACTTACTTCAAACTTACTTCTCTGTCTGCTCGTATTAATGTAACACATCATAAAAAAGTGTTTCACCGCTGTTCAAATGCACTTTGGATCACATCATTTATATGTATAAATGTTTTCCATCTGAATGGACTAAATATTAAATGAAACAAATGACAATAAAATGCAAAGTAATCTCTTCAGTAATCAAAATACTTTTTGTAATGTAACTGTATTCTAATTACTAATTATTTAAATTGTAACTGTAGTGGAATACAGTTACTTATATTTTGTATTTTAAATACGTAATCCCGTTACATGTATTCCATTACTCCCCAACCCTATATATATATATATATATATATATATATATATATATATATATATATATATATATCCTGAGCTGTTGTCATAAAAAATAAAAAATAAATACTGTTTAAATAAACAATTTTTGAATACTCTGCAAAGTGAACAGGAAAAATATTAAACTAGAACTATGTATTTACTTTTATTTTTACTAATTTACCAGATAAACTGTCCTTTGTCTTTTTTTATGTATTTACCTGCAGCGTTTGAAGACCCATATGTCTTAAAACACAAAAGAAGACAGAAAATTCTTGCATGTAACTCCATTGTCCAGCTTTGAATGTCTTCTTGAAGTCAAACAGGACGAAGCTGAAAAATCTTTCTGTCTGCAAATATTGGTTGACCAAAGCCCTCTCTTTTCAGATAGAAAGTAAACATGTGTGATACAGGATGTAAATGGGTAAATCACGTGGGAATAATTTCGACACAACTTGAAGAAAGTAAAAAAGACTAAAGGCTTTAATGTTGAAATGTTTGTGAACATATTTTAGTCTGGTCATCAACCTCGGTTTAAACATTAACAAAAATCCAAAACAAATGAACTGAATGCACACAATGTGAAAATGAAGAACTGGGTTAATTTGAGTTGATGTTGTTAAATTGATGTAGAGCAAAAACATTTTATATGTTAACCTGTTAATTGTGTCCTATATAATTGTGGATTAGTAAATACGATTAAATGGGCCAGTATATGTCACCCTACAATCAGTAAGTGGCATCAGGAGCTAAAAATGTAGACTCCTTCAAATTAATCTATTTCGTTTTTTTTTTAATCTCATTATCAAATAGCAAAAAGCAATTTGAGCTATAAATATATTAAATGTGCTGATCATAGTGCATATAGTGTTCTTGCACATTGACAGTTAAACCATGTGTACTGTTGTTGACCCTGAACACTGGTTGGAATTGAACAAATGTTTGTTCCACTGAAAAGCGTCTGTGTGCCAAAAATACAAAACTTAGTAAGAGCTTGAATTAATTAATTGTTTTAATTGCAAGGGTAATTCTGAACCAATTTGAGATAAGACCAATACTAGTTTTTTTTTTTTTTTTTTTTGTGAGATTACCTACAATCACGTGTAAAACTAACTGTATGATAAAGCAGTTGGATGTGTGTGTCCATCTTCATTCTCTGGATACATCAGATGGATCATTTAGATCTTAAAATAATCAGATTGTAGTTAGTATGTTTAAAAAAAGATCTCTTTGGCCACTGAATTTTTTAACATCAGTTAACATGCCAAAACACACTGTCATAAGGTCATTCTGGTCACCCACCAAAATTTTGTAGTTGAACGAAATCACACGATAGATATATTATTGTAATAAACAGCATAATATAATGTAATGTCTTGTCCTTTAAAAGGATAAGCCATCCCAGATGTATATGACTTTCTTCTGCTGAACACAGTGATTTATTCCATGTCTTATGCAAAGATATGATGGGTTTGGGTGAGAAACGGATCAATATTTAAGTTCTTTTTTAATTATCTTCCCTGCCCAGTAGGTGGCAATATGCACAAATAATTATGTGAATCACCAAAAACAAAAGAAAAAGAATGTGAACTTGAAAGTGAAGATTTAAAGTTAAAAATTACTTAAATATTGTGTTCAGCTGAAGATAGAAAGTCATACACATCTGGGATGGAAGGAGGGTGAGCTAATGGTAAGATAATTAAATACTTTTTGTATTACCTGAAGTATAAAAAACAATATTGCCATTTATTCAAAATGAGAGCACAAAATGTTGATCAAAATTGTTTACATTTAAAATTAAATGTAAAATGTTGCTAAGTGGATAGAAATGCAAGCTAAACTATTTGGTCTCTTTGCCAAAAAGCTGAATCAGAAACAGAATAAGTTGATTTTCTGGTGTTTAGTTTGTCATGTTGAGTTTACTGTTTAAATAGTTATATATTCAGTGATTCTGTGAATTCTAAGTTATTAAAAATTATATATAGGCTACATTATAGCACTCAGGAACACTTGTACACTTAATTATACATGTGATTATCTAATCAGCCAATCGTGTGGCAGCAGTGCAGTGCATAAAAGTATGCAGGTATGATTTGCACCATGGCATGATTGTTTGTGCCAGACGGGCTGGTTTGAGTATTTCTGTAACAGCTGATCTCCTGGGATTTTCAAACACAACAGACTAGAATTTACTCAGAATGGTGCCAAAAACAAAAAAACATCCAGTGAGTGGCAGTTCTGCTGATGGAAAAGCCTTGTTGATGATAGAGGTCAACAGAGAATGGCCAGACTGGTTCAAACTGACAAAGACTACGGTAACTCAGATAACCGCTCTGTACAATTGTGGAGAGAAGAATATCATCTCAGAATGCTATACATTTCTAAAATGCCAAAACTATTAATTATTTCTGAAATGCCAAAATGCCATTTCTGTGAAAAAATTTGAAACGTATATAGATTTGATTCTATATAAGCAACTGATTTGCATATTGATTAGAATGTACCTAAACAGATTGTTTAAATGGTCTATTGTTGCAGAGTGGAGGGCAGACCCGGCCCCTAATCAGGCTAATCATGGCTGCAAGAGGGATAAAGGCCGACTGGTAATGGCAGTGCGACAGAGAGAGAGAGGTTTACAGTCAGTTGTCCGATACCTGTGTGCTTGTGTCTTTTGGTTTAAATTCTTCATTAAATATTATTTGTCAAGCCAGTTCTCGCCTCCTCATTTCCATTACCCCTTTACACCTATCTACAATGAATAATGAAGAAACACTTATATAATATGATTTTTAAAGAAAATAAAATATACATCAATAATTCTGCATTAAAGTTGAATGCATCTAAAAGTTTTTTTTATTTACAGTGGGTACGGAAAGTATTCACACCCCCTTACATTTTTCACTCTTTGTTATATTGCAGCCATTTGCTAAAATCATTTAAGTTCATCTTTTTTCCCTCATTATTGTACACACAGCACCCCATATTGACAGAAAAACACAGAATTGTTGACATTTTTGCACATTTATTAAAAAGAAAAACTGAAATATCACATGGTCCTAAGTATTCAGACCCTTTGCTGTGACACTCATATATTTAACTCAGGTGCTGTCCATTTCTTCTGATCATCCTTGAGATGGTTCTACACCTTCAATTGAGTCCAGCTGTGTTTGATTATACTGATTGGACTTGATTAGGAAAGCCACACACCTGTCTATATAAGACCTTACAGCTCACAGTGCATGTCAGAGCAAATGAGAATCATGAGGTCAAAGGAACTGCCTGAAGAGCTCAGAGACAGAATTGTGGCAAGGCACAGATCTGGCCAAGGTTACAAAAAATTTCTGCTGCCCTTAAGGTTCATAAGAGCACAGTGGCCTCCATAATCCTTAAATGGAAGACGTTTGGGACGACCAGAACCCTTCCTAGAGCTGGCCGTCCGGCCAAACTGAGCTATCGGGGGAGAAGAGCCTTGGTGAGAGAGGTAAAGAAGAACCCAAAGATCACTGTGGCTGAGCTCCAGAGATGCAGTCGGGAGATGGGAGAAAGTTGTAGTAAGTCAACCATCACTGCAGCCATCCACCAGTCGGGGCTTTATGGCAGAGTGGCCCGACGGAAGCCTCTCCTCAGTGCAAGACACATGAAAGCCCGCATGGGGTTTGCTAAAAAACACCTGAAGGACTCAAAGATGGTGATAAATAAGATTCTCTGGTCTGATGAGACCAAGATAGAACTTTTTGGCATTAATTCTAAGCGGTATGTGTGGTGAAAACCAGGCACTGCTCATCACCTGTCCAATACAGTCTCAACAGTGAAGCATGGTGGTGGCAGCATCATGCTGTGGGGGTGTTTTTCAGCTGCAGGGACAGGACGACTGGTTGCAATCGAGGGTAAGATGAATGCGGCCAAATACAGGGATATCCTGGACGAAAACCTTCTCCAGAGTGCTCTGGACCTCAGACTGGCCGAAGGTTCACCTTCCAACAAGACAATGATATTTCAGTTTTTCTTTTTTAATAAATGTGCAAAAATGTCAACAATTCTGTGTTTTTCTGTCAATATGGGGTGCTGTGTGTACAATGAGGAAAAAAAATGAACTTAAATGATTTTAGCAAATGGCTGCAATGTAACAAAGAGTGAAAAATTTAAGGGGGTCTGAATACTTTCTGTACCCACTGTATATTATCTAGATATCAGAGTTCACTGTGTTAAGCATTTTCCCAGTTGATATAGTAAATTGTTTAGTTTTATAACATAAGTATTTTAATGTTAATATGGCATCTTTGTAGCACTCTTCCACCAGCTCGACAGCAGCTTCATGTGGCATTTTAGATGCTGTGAATTTTATCTCTTTTTAAACGTAAAGTTCGTCAAACACCAAAGTCGTCCTTTGAAAAAAATAGTATGTAAAAGAATCACAAGAAAAAAAATTATTTGTTCATGATTAACCATGGAATTAAATTTGTGTCATCTGTTGCTGATTTTAATTTTAAGACAATATTTTTTAGCAATCATTAGGATTTTAAATTGAAAGTTGACAGCCCCATACGCTGTGTCTAAAGTGGGTAGGACAATGAGCAATGTCGCCCCAGAGAATACGGATTCAAAGTGAATAAGCTACAATTCATAATTTCTTGTGTAGTAACATAGTGCTTCATGTCGTTTTAGTTTTTGTGTGAAATATGTTTATATGTCAGATACATTTTTAACTGCAGTGTTGGAACATCCCCATGTCTTTAAACACAAACGAAGACCACAAATTGTTGCATATAATTCCATTTGTCTTGCATTGAGTCTTTTGAGGTTGAAAAGAGTGGTGGAGTGGTGGTGGCGTAGTAGCTAAAGCACAGGGCTGTTAATCAGAAAGTCGCTGGTTCAAACCCCACGGCCACCACCATTGTGTCCTTGAGCAAGGCACTTAACTCCAGGTTGTTACGGGGGATTGTCCCTGTAATAAGTGCACTGTAAGTCGCTTTGGATAAAAGCGTCTGCCAAATGCATAAATGTAAATGAACAAGATCAGAATCCTTTTGTCAGCAAATATCTGTTGACCAGATTCACCTCTTTTCAGATAAAAAGTAAACATGTGTTAGATAGGATGTCAACTGGAGTAAAATCACGTGGAAATTATTTCAACACAGCCTAAAGAAAGTTGAACACGGTGGTAAAAGAGACTTTAATTATCACAAAAAATACTTGAAATGTAAGAGAAAAAAATTCTTCTTAAAAGCCTTTGTCTAGTGAGTGAATTTTCAAATTCTTCTCATTATGACTTTAAAATAAAAGGTTGGCTGAACTGTGAGGGGATGGCCCCCTTGTTGCAAGAAATACCAAAAAGCATCCCCATTGTAAAACCACCATCCCCTTTAGATAAATTTAGTCATGTATTACTTAGAATTAATCATGCAAGTAAAATGTTTAATTTTCTATGTTTGATAAATAGCATTTAAATAACGGCGATTAGCTGGTCAGAATTATGCTGCCTGCCTTCACATGCTACCGGAATTATCGTAAATCGTAAAAGTTGCACATGAATGACCTCTCAAGTCGAAATTACATCTGGGAAACTCTTAAATAATGTTGATATAGAGTTTCTGATATGGGCGGAGTTCTAAACTTTCAACATGGCGGAGAAGAATGCGGTTTCTGTAGTGAATGACAGGTTTTGTTCATTTTTCTAAATATAGTTAATTGTTAGCGCTTGCCATTTTAGTAATATTAATTTATTTATATCAGCTACCATTTAAGATGCATATTGTACATTTGTAAACTGTGAAAATAGCTTGTATTTGACCAAAATTCCATTATCTTCAGCAAGCTTACTGAGTAATATATATTATGGTGTCAAAATAAAATTTCCTCAGACATGGGTATGAATTAACCTGGTATCATCCATGTTTACTGTTCTTTCCGTAAACAAAATTTTCATGCACTTGCAGAATTGGCCAAGTGACAGTGGGTGTCTGTGACAGTGGGTGAACAATCTACAGATAAAACCTTTTTATGAACATAACGTGGATTCTTTTCACAGAATTCATCGTAAAATACAATAACAGAGAGTAACAGGTGCATATTATGGCCGTGTGTCCTAGGACTCCTAAGAGTCAACGAAGTGGTGCTCATTTTTGTCCAGAACTATTAAATAAAAATATATAAAAAATGCAATTCACACCAACCAGTTGCTTGAATACACCTCTTCTATGATGAGCATATTTTCATATTTTCAAGTCATATTGACATTTTTTGTGGGGCTCAAATATGCTAAATGGCTAATCAGAGTCAACTGGAGGTGTACCTGTGGATGTATATTAATGCCTACCTACAAATTCAGTGCCTCTTTTCTTGACATAATGGGAAAATCAAAAGAAATCAGCCAAGACTGTGGACCTTCACAAGTCTAGTTCATCCTTAGGATCAATTTCCAAATGCCTGAAGGTACCATGTTCATCTGTTCAAACAATAGTACGCAAGTATAAACACCATGGGACCACGCAGCCATCATACTGCTCAGGAAGGAGACGCATTCAGTCTCCTAGAGATAAATGCAGTTTAGTGCAAAAAAGCAAATCAATCCCAGAACAACAGCAAAGGACCTTGTGAAGATGCTGGAGGAAACAGAGAGACAAGTATCTATATCCACAGTAAAACAAGTCCTATATCCCGTTACTGTTTTACTGTGTGACAAAGCACTTCAAACGTTCCTTAGACAAATTAATTGAGAAGAACCGGCTCAAAGGAGTGATAATTTCTTCACACATCGAGCGTCGCTTCAATTCAAGAGTCCTGCGCACGTTCGTCTATAGCCGTGTTCACAATGGAGAACTATCCATTCTACCTTCACTGTTTTTGTCAAACATAGATATAACAGACACAGAAAGAGTAGACGGTAGTAAGGCATTCAGTACACAGTCTATGTGTTCCACGGAGGGCATCACAACAAATTATAGAAACGCACAGGGCACATTTTGTTTGACACAAAATGGACACATGCTGAAATTGTCTCAGTAGATCAGCGCCCCGAACAGACTCCCTCTTTGGTTTCCTTTCGCAGTAACCTCCGTTTCACCCACTTGCCTTTCCACTGCTGTCTTTACCTTTCTTCCCTCACAAGATTTATTTTCCACCCTGGATGTAAACACTGCTACAGACACACTACGCTGTAGTTTATCAATCTGTCTAGACTGCATCTGTACTCTCTCCTCTAGGCAAGCACGTATGACACCGCCCAGCCCCTGGCATTCTTAGTGAACACTGAGAGGAGATGGCGGAAACCTAAAGCTCCAGCACATCTGAGTAAGTAACAGTCTCTGCTTGCTTCTTTTTTCTGAAAACAAATCTGAAAAAAAAAAAAATCCTATTATCAAGACAAGATCAACAGCACCGCAGACACTCGCAGACTATTTAGGGCATTCAACACACTCCTCTGTCCTCCTCCTCCACCGCTTGACACCTTATTGACAACAGTTGTCTTTGCCACTTTTTAACTAATAAGGTTACAGCCATTAGCAAAACATCTCTGTATGACAACAAAGACAAACGTCTAATGTCTGCTCTGATCACTGCTTCTGTAAGCCCCATGCAGTCATAAACTCTATATCAGCTCTTACCTTAGGTTGTTTTCTTCAAAGTGAGCCATTGTCTACTTGTCTATGAGCTGGGTAAATAATCTAATATTAAGTCTCAGGTGTCCAGATCAAAATCTGCAATCTAAAAGAATGATAAAAAAATAATTGGCAAATAGGGTTTCAACTACTGATTAAATATTATTCATCATCTCAAAGCTGACGACTGTTGCTTTTTAGCGACACCTAGATTGAGCTTGTAGTCCATGTTGATGTTATAGAGAGCTGAACAGATCTACACATATAAACACCTTGACTAATGTGGGTGTAAAAATACACATTCAGATGTACTTACATGTTTTGTCAGATTTTAACTCTCCATTAGAACACGACATGACCAGATATTCAGATCTCTCCACACCTACAATATTCCATGCAGACTTGCAATAAAGCCATTTCATGTCACCATGTTTTACATATACCTTATATTGGGGGGTTGTACAATGTACATTGTGTACATCTCAATAATTTATTCAACTACTGATTAAATATGATTCATCATCACAAAGCTGACGACTGCTACTTTTTAGCGACACCTAGATTGATCTTGTAGTCCACTCAGTGGCCAAGATATTCGACGAAACCATGGGGAAGGTGCGTAGGATCATAAAAGACTGTGAAAATTTGTCCAATATTTTGCAAATTGTCCACTGTAAGTGTGTAATATAAGCTTTTAAATGTGCGTGTTAAAAATAGGCAGCACATTAGCTGGATACAAATAAAGAAATGCCATTATACTCTTTAAAACATATAAGAAACTGAATTGACATATTTTTCTTTTTTAATAACCTAATTTAATCCAGCTGCCTCTGTGTGAGATTAAACAAATAGTATTTTCATGGTCATGTGATTCTAACATGGCAGACTCCATCAGGGGACCCTCTCCATATAAAATAAAACAGCTTTCATAAGGTTTATGATAAGAAGTCTGTACAATATCTCATGTGAGTCTTTAGGACTAAAACATTTTAATGAGGAAAGAATTACTACATGCACCTTTTAGTTAGTGAAACATGGTACCCGCATTTGTTACTTCTCCTTGATCTAACCCTTAATATTGGTTTTGTTGGTGTAAACTAACGTAGTCACGTTTATTAAGTGATGTTAAATAATACAATTGACTTGATTCAAACCAGTTTATTTAGATGTTACAACATGAAGCAAAATTTTTTAGGGTAATTTTTTATTTTTATTTTTTAGGTCTAAAGAAAATAACAAAATAATGTGAAAGGATATTAAACTCAGTGTAAAGTGTTTGAATACAATTTATTTATGCCAAACATTTTCTGAAGCAATTTTGACAAAAGAAAGTTTTTTTTAAATCACAAAAACCATATAACGTTAACATAAGCATGTTAATGGTAGCAGCAGTGAACATATATGTCTGCACACGTGTGTGTGTGTGTGTGTGTGTGTGTGTGTGTGTGTGTGTGTGTGTGTTTGTGTTCATCTTCATGCTCTGGATACATCAGAGCGATCTTCAGATCTTAATACAGGACAGAATACATAATTACAGATAGAAATATAACAACATTTTCACTTAAGTTTACATGCCAAAACATGAACACACACTTGTGTAGGTTCAGTGTTTGTGTTTATCAATAACTAGGACTTCATCTCATCAAATTTTAGTGCTAAAAATAAATCTCCTGAAATCACACAGATATTCATTTAAATTAAATTTGGTCAACAGCATCATCACATGTAACATCATCAATCATTAATTTAATGCCTCTAAAAGAACTCTCTAAAATTCATTGTGAAGATCATTCTTTCATTACCTCAGTGTTTCCACTCCAGTTTCTTTTCAATCAAAATATATTTTTTGTCTTGCCTGAAAAAAGGATCAAAAGAACACTTGCTGTGTCAATGAACTTATGACATTATAAGTGCATAAAATGAAAAATACAATGTTAATGACACGGATAGTGTGAGTGATGCTGTTAACTGAACTGGAGTCAGAACACTGAATCAATATAATCAAAACACTCTTAATGAGGAGATGATCCTGGAGTTTCAAACAACAGTCTGAACTGTCCTTTTGGGCCTGGCCCACCCAATCATGAACTTGGCCCACCTTGAGAACTACACCTACACCCACCCCTCCAACTGTTCGGCCCACCCGGTGGGTCGTTTGGCCCACCATACATCATAGAGCTGGAGCCAGGCTTGTCCCAAATACATCATTCAGCTGAAATATATATATGAACTTGCTCTTATCCATTCAAATGACTTTTATTCAATTTTAATATGAGTGTAAGTGACACATGCAGGGAAAATAATTAGCAAGGGAACAATAATATTGCAAAACAATTTCCATTGTGTGTTTATTACAAGCCACAGTGTATCATCACAAATATTTGACTTTCAGGTAAAGATCTGCACAGATGTTATAAAGAGCTGAACAGATCTACAAATATAAACACCTTGACTAATGTGGGTGTAAAAATACACATTCAGATGTACTTACAAGTTTTGTCAGATTTGATCTCTCCATTAGAACACGACACGTCCAGATATTCAGATCTCCTAAAACCTCCAACATTCCATCCAGACTTGCAATTAAGTCTACGAGTGCCACCATGTTTAACAAAGACATTATATTGGAGGGGTTGAACATTGTACTTCTCAGTAATGTCAGGTGTAATTTCACAGGGCTCTATGACAGTTAAAGTCAATCTGATTAGACACAAATTGTAAAATAGTTCTTGATGAGAGTGAGATTCAAGAGAATAATTTAGAAACAGACGACTCACCCAGACACTTTGGAGGGGTCTCCCATCTCCCATTCTGACACTTATAATATTTCTCTGGTGTGTCTAGCACATAGTCTCTTTTGCAAGTATAATAAACCTGTGTAATTACTTCACCATTCTTTCTATATACAGTAAAGTCTCCATGTTCAAGATGAGGTGGCGGTGGACAGATCTCACCTAAACAAATGAACGTAACAGACATATTTACATCCATTTTGAGCAGTTTCACAATTTCCACAGAAAATATTTGTTCATTTTGAAATCATCTACATTTTTTGCAGAACATTGTTTATCATTTTAAATCTCATTGATGAGCAACATATATACAGTATATACACTAACCTAAAGGATTATTAGGAACACCTGTTCAATTTCTCATTAATGCAATTATCTAATCAACCAATCACATGGCAGTTGCTTCAATGCATTTAGGGGTGTGGTCCTGGTCAAGACAATCTCCTGAACACCAAACTGAATGTCAGAATGGGAAAGAAAGGTGATTTAAGCAATTTTGAGTGTGGCATGGTTGTTGGTGCCAGACGGGCCGGTCTGAGTATTTCACAATCTGCTCAGTTACTGGGATTTTCACGCACAACCATTTCTAGGGTTTACAAAGAATGGTGTGAAAAAGGAAAAACATCCAGTATGCGGCAGTCCTGTGGGCGAAAATGCCTTGTTGATGCTAGAGGTCAGAGGAGAATGGGCCGACTGATTCAAGCTTATAGAAGAGCAACTTTGCCTGAAATAACCACTCGTTACAACCGAGGTATGCAGCAAAGCATTTGTGAAGCCACAACACGCACAACCTTGAGGCGGATGAGCTACAACAGCAGAAGACTCCACCGGGTACCACTCATCTCCACTACAAATAGGAAAAAGAGGCTACAATTTTCAAGAGCTCACCAAAATTGGACAGTTGAAGACTGGAAAAATGTTGCCTGGTCTGATGAGTCTCGATTTCTGTTGAGACATTCAGATGGTAGAGTCAGAATTTGGCGTAAACAGAATGAGAACATGGATCCATCATGCCTTGTTACCACTGTGCAGGCTGGTGGTGGTGGTGTAATGGTGTGGGGGATGTTTTCTTGGCACACTTTAGGCCCCTTAGTGCAAATTGGGCATCGTTTAAATGCCACGGACTACCTGAACATTGTTTCTGACCATGTCCATCCCTTTATGGCCACCATGTACCCATCCTCTGATGGCTACTTCCAGCAGGATAATGCACCAGTCATATATATATATACACCAATTAAATGTTTTTACATAACCTCTAATATTTTATGAATACTATTTTCCACATATCATAATAAAAGCAAAGCTGTCAAACCTGAAATACCACATACAGAATTATGGGCATTACGTTGTGACTAAAAAACAACAATGACAAAAAAAAAACATAATAAAAATAATAAAAAAATAAATAAATAATAATAATAATAATATAATAATAATATATATATATATATATAAAAAAAATAACCAACAAAAAGTCAGACATTGTCAGACAATGTTGATTACACCTCTGCACACTTTTCTTTCCACCACCTTCATAAGGTTCATCCTGTGATGCTTTGAAAACAGTATTAAAGGAGTTCCCATGTATACTGTGCATTTGTTTTCTGCTCCAAAAGAAAAATGTTTTTTAGAAATAATAAAAAAAAAGTGTTAATGTTGTCAAATGTGTTCATGTTTATTTTGGGGATTTCTTTCATAGTTATTCAATATTTAATTAAGAATACTAATGATCAGATTTTCAAGTGTTATTTTTATATTATTACTATGGTCAGGCATTACAATGGTGGAGTTAATAAACACAAATATGAATCACATATGAAACTAATGTGTAAGTTTAAATCTCCCTCTGTTCCGCTCCCACAAATTCACTCAATCAATAGCAGTGTTGGGTAAGTTACATTTAAAAAGTAATCCACTACTGATTACTTCTCTAAAATTGAAATATGATTATTTTACTGATTATTTCATTGGGAAGTAATTAGATTACTAAGTAACTCTATAAAACCAATTAAATCTGCGAAAAAACCCAAATGTGACACTAATAGCTCTTTTAGTACTTTTAATATTGACTTTTACAGCAATATGACAAAGACAGTACCTTGCTTAAAGAGATCCAATGTATCTCAAATATGCAACTTAACTTTCTTTTCTCAAATATGCTGTAGTGTTGTGTTTATACAACTTTACAGCAAGTGGATTATTTCTACCTCTCTGCTTGTGCTCAGATGAATTGATTATCCTTTATCACTTGCGCACTGCATTGCATTGTGTCTGGGTTTATTTTGTGTACAGTACATAAAGAAATAAAATAACCATTTTTCATGATGCTATTCCATAAATGTTTCCACCTTGTGAGCGATATATCCCTCTTGCTCCGTTTTGAGGTCCGTTCTGCATAATGCGGCAGCTCATTTAAGATTATCGCAGCCCATTCTGCCTGTTTCGCGTCGGTTCTCCCTATGGCCAGACCTCCCCTGATCGGCCCCAAATTGCGTCAGCCCACCGGGAAAATGCCCAGTATGCCAGATTGCCAGTCCAGCCCTGCTGGTCTATAGTCCCTCTCATTCATGCACAATGCACACAATTACAGTGGCATGCTAAAGTTTGGGCACCCCTGATCAAAATGTATGCTGCTGTGAATAGTTAAGTGAGTAGAAGATGAACTGATCTTCAAAAGGAATAAAGTTAAAGATGAAACATTCTTTTCAACATTTTAAGCAATATTAGTGTATTATTTTTATTATGTACAATTTTAGAGTGAAAAAAAGGAAAGGAGCACCGTGCAAAAGTTTAGACACCTCAAAAGATTTGAGCTCTCAGATGACTTTTACCAAAGTCTCAGACCTTAATTAGCTTGTTAGGGCTATGGCTTGACTCAATCATTGTTTGGAAAGGCCAGGTGATGCAAATTTCAAAGATTTACATATACTCTGAATCCTCAAACCTTGTCCCAACAATCAGCAGCCATGGGCTCCTCTAAGCAGCTGTCTAGCACTCTGAAAATTAAAATAATTGATGCCCACAAAGCAGGAGAAGGCTATAAGATAGCAAAGTGTTTTCAGGTAGCTGTTTCCTCAGTTTGTAATGTAATTAAGAAATGGCAGTTAACAGGAATGGTGGAGTTCAAGTTGAGGCCAAGAAAACATTCAGAGAGAACTCCTCGTAGAATTGCTAGAAAGGCAAATCAAAACCCCTGTTTGACTGCAATAGACCTTAAGGAAGATTTAGCAGACTGGAATAGTGATGCACTGTTCTACTGTGCAGAGACACCTGCCCAAATATGACCTTCATGGAAGAGTCATGAGAAGAAAACCTTTCCTGCGTCCTCACAAGAAATTTCAGTGTCAGAATTTTGCAAATTAACACCTAAACAAGCCTGATGCATTTAGAAACAAGTCCTGCAGACTGATGAAGTTAAAATATAACTTTTTGGCCACAATGAGCAAAGGTATGTTTGGAAAAAAAGGGAACAGAATTTCATGAAAAGTACACCTCTCCAACTGTTAAGCACGGGGTGGATCGATCAGGCTTTGGGCTTGTGTTGATTCCAGTGGCACAGGGGAACATTTCACTGGTAGAGGGAACAATGGATTAAATTAAATACCAGCAAATTCTGGATGCAAACATCTATAAAAAAGCTGAAGATGAAGAGGATTGCTTCAACAGGATATTGATCCTAAACACAACTCAAAATCCACAATGGATGACTTCAAGAGGTGCAAGCTGAAGTTATTTAGCTGGCTACAAATAGCTTTTACAAGCTGGGATACTTTCCAGGGGTGTTACTAAGTACTGACCATGCAGGGTGACCAAACTTTTGCTTCTGGCACTTTTCCTTTGTTATTTTGAAACTGTAAAAGATGTATAACAAAAAGTAAAATTGCTTAAAATATTAAAGAAATGTGTCATCTTTAACTTTATGCCTTTTGGAAATCAGGCCAACTTTTGCTCGCTTAGCTATTCACAGCAACAGAAATTTTGATCAGGGGTGCCCAAACTTTTGCATGCCACTGTATATGAGGTGATACAGACCTCTCAACATTTCAAGTGAACTGCTGAAGATCATGAAAAGCAGCTAGAAGAATGTTGTGACACAAAGAACACTTAAAGTATATGTACTGTATATATAATGTTTTTAAATGGTAAGAAAACATCATGACATTCTCTAAAATGTTGGGGTTGAATCATCATGGGTTCAACCAATTTTTGTCCATCGTGTAAGCAAATGTGATTGTAAGATTTAAAGGGGACTCACTTGTGCAGACAAAATCTCCATGCCACTCTTTATCTTCACACATCCAAGTACCCTCTGGGATTTTATCATATGGACTATTGCACTTGTATGACACATTTTCAAAGTTGTTGTACACATTTTTCTCATTTAACAGTGTCACAAACGTCATGTACTTTGTTGGTCTGGAACACATGAGCTTTTTCTAAAGGAACAATACAGAATTGGTTCAATGTAAGTTAAATGAAAGTTAACAGGGTTTTTTTTCCAGATAGATTGTTTGACTGTACAGTATGTATGACATGCCCAACATTTCCTTTTAAAAGAATGAAAGAAAGAAAGAAAGAAAGAAAGATAGAACGAAAGAAGGTTCTTTTCAGATTTACTCACTAATACATTTCGGGTAAATCCAGGTTTGTGCATCACATTTAGCAGTTGTCTCCCTCGACTCAAACCCCTCAACACACTCAAAGCGTACTGTATCTCCATGTGAATATTCTCTTTTGTCTTGGTTTTCATCTACCAGCCTGGGATTGTTTTCTCTCCGAAGAGGTTTTGAACAGAAAGCTGCCAGTAAGAGGCAACAAAAGAAGAGAGAAATCAGAGAGGATAACGTTTAGGTTACTATTGTAACCCCATTCCATGATGGAGGGAACGAGACATTGTGTCGATTGTAGTGACACCAGGGGCTTCTTTCGAGAGCCTCAATTATGGTAAAAATAAGCAAAATTGTTATTAAATGTGTAACAAGAATGTTTAATAATAAAATAATATAATAATGTCATTTTGTAGTATCAAATAATGTTTAATTATGCAGTAAATAATCAATACATTTACATTTTGATTGTATGTTTTCTGTGATCACAGTTGAAATATTAAATTATTGGTGAGAAAGTAAACAAGAGATGAAAACTTAGTACCTCCTCACATTTGTATTGTTCTGTATCTCCTCTTGTTGTGGTTTAAATGGGTTATAATGGCAATGCATTCTGAATGGGTCTTTAAAACATACTGTAGTTACGATCACCAATCAAAACTCACCTTCACATTTTGGTGTTTCTACCCAAGATGCATTGTGGCAAAAAACGTCCCTAGTCCCCCTCATTGTGAACAAGTTTCGACATTTGTATGTTACAGAAGATCCTTCAGGATAAAATTTCTGAGGGTCAGAAATCATGACTGAATTTTCCACTTTTGGTGGAATGTCACAATGCACATCCTCTGGAAAAAGACATATATTACAAATCAAAACAACAAAAAATTGGACAATAGTAATATATATATATATTGCTATTTATGTGTACATGCATTTATGCCACCTTTGTGAAACACTAAATAATGTGTGTAAATATTCAATTTAAAAGCATACATGCTGCTTCAGGTGCAGCTCCTGTGTCGCCTTTGCAGATGGTAATAGATATGTAAGTATATAGATTACTTTTCCGGCCCACTGTGTTTGTGTCTTCATTGTTACTCATAGTCATGTAATAAGAGTTCAAGAGGCTCACCCTCACAGGTTGCTGCCTCCCATTTACCCATGACACATTTAATCGAGCTATGTGTTGATTTAAAGCCTGGATCGCATTCAAATTCTGCAGATTCTCCATTAAGAAAGGTTCCTTTTGTTTGCTTCATTTTTCCATGTACAACACTTGGGAAAGCACCACATTCTTCCTCCCCTGAAAAAAGCAATGACAAGTTATTAAACTAGTGAACAAGTCTTTTGTCTTACACCTGAGACAGACTTAAATAAAACACACTCACTGATACACTGTGGCTCATTAGACTCATTGCATGTCACTGATTCCCAGCAGTTGCCACTGAATGGTTTATAACCTCTATCACATGAGTAGTAGATGTTTCCCTCATTTATGGCTGTGTATGTGAACCCGTTTTTCAAGGATGGAAAACTGCAAGATACTTCCTTTGCTGTTGTGAAAAAACATAAAATCTGTATTAACAAAGTCATTTTATTTAATTTAGTTTCTGAGTTATCAATGGGAAGTACTGTATATTAAATATAATTATTTGATTGGATAATGTTCTCGCATTGTCAACAAACTATAACTTGCCAGTGCAGTGCTGTATGCCTGTCCATTGGCCCTGTGAAGTACAGGTGATTTCTACACGCTTCTCTGGTTCAAATCCAGAGTTACATTTATATCCTATTCTTGAATTGACTTCGTAGTTTTGTCTCTGACCTCCCTCAATCTTTGCATTTGGGATTTTTGGTGCTTCACACTTAAGTTCTGGAAAACATCCATCATACTAATTAATCACAGAATTCATGTAAATTATGTATCAGGACCACAGATTGTTACGCTTTATAGAAGAACATACCAGCACACAGTGGATCTGGTTTCCAGCCGTCTCGTGTACATTTGGCTTTCTGTGCCATTTTATTATATCCAGAATTAGTAAAATATTTCTGCATCCAATTTTGAGTCTCTAAAGTAATGTTGTGGATCATAAACGCGCCTGTCACGTGGAACTTCACATCTAATATCTGAAACAAGATTCACATATTTTAAGATACACACATTTAATAATATACAATGAATTCAGCACCAAGTCAAGAAGTGATTCTCTGCAAGCTTACCCACACAAGTAGGCTCATCATCCCATTGCCCATTATCTCGGCATGTAAATGATTTTGTGGTTTCTTTTATGCCAAATATCCAGTATTTTTCAGAGCAAGTAATTTTTACTTTTTCTCCAGCTCTGAAAATTGTTTTTCCCTCTGGTTCAGTACTTTCTATTCCATAACTGGTTGTCTTAATCTGACAAGTTACTTCTGTTCAAAACAAAATGAACCAATACTAGGTTAAGAAGAGGTCAAGCATTGAAAATAATAACAGAATGGAATGTCTTTATGTCTGTCTTTTAGGGACAAAATAATTTGGACTTAAAACATTAGCTAATAAATCATAATTCAAATACATTTTTTAAATGCCAAAACATTCCTGGTAAATAATCCTAGAATATAATTTGAATTAAGTGAAAACTAGGAATATTTATACATTTAAAACTAAATAAGCAACTGAAATACAGATTATTTACAATTAGAGTGCAAACAAAGAATGAAGACACACTTATATAATGTGATTTTTAAAGAAAAATAAAACAGTTCTGCATTAAAATTTATAGCATCTAAAAGGTTTTATAAAGTATTATAAATATATCAGAGTCCACTGTGTTAAGCATTTTCCCAGTTGATATAGTAAATTGTTTAGTTTTATAACATAAGTATTTTAATGTTAATATGGCATCTTTGTAGCACTCTTCCACCAGCTCGACAGCAGCTTCATGTGGCATTTTAGATGCTGTGAATTTGATCTCTTCATGAAACGTAAAGTTCGGTCAAACACCAAAGTCGTCCTTTGAAAAAATAGGATGTAAAAAAATCACCAGAAAACTTCATGATTAACGTTCAAATGTAACAAATTTATTGTTTATTGTTCATAAATTTGTGTCATCTAGATTAGAATTTTATTTTTTAGCTATCATTAGGATTTTAAATTGAAAGTTGACAGCCCATATGCTGTGTCTAAAGTGGGTAGGACAACGAGAAATGTCGCCCCAGAGAATACGGTTTAAAATACTCAGCAAAGTGAATAAGCTAGGGAGACGGGGGCGTTGAGAAAGATTGCTTTGTCTACCTCCCGCATCTCGACCAGGTTCAGCCATAGGTGATGTTCCTGGACCACGAGGGTGGCCATCGCCTGCCCTAGTGTCCGCGCTGTGACCTTCATGACCCGGAGGGTGAGGTCGGTCGCAGAGCGCAGTTCATGCAACACGTCGGGGTCAGGACTACCCAAGTGCAAATCTTTGAGTGCCTTGGCCTGGTAAACCTGCAGGAGGGCTATGGGATGCAGGGTGAAGGCTGCCTGTCCGGTGGCGCTGTAGGCTTTGGCGATCAGTGATGACGTCATCCTACAGGCCTTGGAGGGGAGCACCGGGCGATCCTGCCAGGAGGCAGCGTTCTCGGGACACAGGTGGTTCGCAACCACTCTGTCCACCTGAGGGACCTCCGAGTACCCGTGGGCCGCCCCGCCGTCAAGGGTAGTGTGAGCAGATGAGCGAGGAGGTCGGTTGCAGGCAGTGAAAGGTGTCCTCCATGACCTCGTCAGCTCATGATGGCTGTGAGCGGTGCCCGGACCCAAGGAACCAATCGTCTAGCCGTGAAAGCTGAGGGGAGGGTGGAGGGTTCCAGTCCAATACCACGCTGATGGCAACCCGTGCAAGCATGTTGGCCATCTGAGCATCAACCCGAAGGTGGCAGTCCATTCTAGTCTTCCGCGTCAGACACCGGAACGCTCTCCGATGCAGCGGCAAATTCCATCATCCAGCTTGGGTACCAATATTAAGTCTCATATGTCCAGATCAAAATATGCAATATAAAATGAATGATAAACAAATAATGGTCAAAATATGTTCTCAACTGTCAATTAAATATTATATATCATCTCAAAGCTGAAGATTGTAGCTTTTTAATGACAACTAGTTTGAACATCTAGTCCTCTAGTCTTCTAGTCAATGGCCAAGATTTTTACGAAAATGTGGGGAAGTTGTGTGGGATCATAAAAGACTGAATGCTTATAAGACCTTATTCACAGCAGTCCCATCTTTGATTTTTGACATAAATGAAAACGAAACTGTGAGGGATAGACCTGTCGCTTCTTTAATCATATTCATTGTATAAAGCTATCAAAAGCTCCTTGATCAAATACAATTTTCCACAACTCATGTTGTCAAGAGTTTTATACTGACATTGACTGAAACATTTTTTTCATTGTTTCATCAGTGAAATGATCCCAAAACACTTTAAACAACCGCACAACCAGGGTTTGAAATGAGCACCTGCCAACCTGTCAAATGTGGGTAAAAATTGGCAGTGGGGGTTACTCTGTCACTCTTACCAGCCACTTTGGCGGTTTACCTTTTCAGGGTTTTTCCTGCATTGACAATTCTATTAATGTCGGGTGACTCTGAGCTGCTGGTGATGTGAATTTAATTGTATTCTTGCCTCTTATAACTTATAATCTGTGACAGTAAAACTTATATGACCCATTTGAATTCTACAGAGAACATTCAAGTATAAATCTCTGTATGGAGGAAATCAAACCCCTCAAACTGCTAGACATCCTCTTTATTATAAACAACACATTAATTATAAATACATTTATTAACATTTTGTAAATAAAGTGAGCTTTTAATTTTGGGTATTGAAAATAGGCAGCACATTAGCTTTATACTAATAAAGAAATGCCATTATACTCTCAAAAACATTAAGAAACAAAATTGACTTGTAAATGATGCCAATTTAATCCAGTTGCCTCTGAGAGACAAATATTCTATTTCCAAGCACAACATAAAAAAAAAATTAAATATTGTGAGTAAAATACACAACATAGTTTTACAGCAGTAAAAATAAAATGTCTGTAGTTTTACCTACTCTGTACAACTATGAAAATGTTGCCTTAAATAACAGAAACCCCTTTTCTGCCTTAAAAACACTTAAACGTGCATTCTGAAATGTTTTTATTTTGTGTGTGTGTGTGTGTGTGTGTATGTATGTCATCTTGGAGTTACACTTAGTGGTGTGGATGCAGCATCATTCAAATGCATTACTGATGCCATTGCAGAAATTCTTCACAGTCAGTCATGGTTATAATCATAATCCATGAGTGAAAGTGCTTAATATCTGTGCTGCTACTGAGATTAAGCGAATAGTATTTGCGTGGTCATGTGATTCAAACATGGCAGACTCAATCAGGGGAACCGCTCCATATAAAATAAAAGCTTTTATAAGGTTAATGATATGAGTCTTTCTGGCAGTTCATTTTCACTATTTCATTATTATTGTAGGGATTTTTCTTTAATCATTCTATGTTTTCATATTTAATGTCCTTTTGAAGACATTCTTAAAAGCACAAACAATGCATGCATGAAGAAAAGTAAAATGTGTATATCAATGAAATATAATATAAATGACATTTAAATAAATAACTAAATAAAAAAAGTAAAGAAGATGAGCAGTAAACTTACCTTGAGATTGTACAATTGTAAAGGATAAAACCAAAAAGGCAAAGCCGAGGAGTTTTATAGTAACTTTCATTATTGAACGTTTGAGCTCACTTCATAAATGACTGTAACTTTTTTAATCTTTGTCTCTGAAACTTTATTCTGCTTGGGGATCAACAAGTTAATCATTTACCAAAGTCAGAAAGATGACTCACTTACAGCAGAACCTCTCTGTACAAAGATAACATTTACATTTACATTTATGCATTTGGCAGACGCTTTTATCCAAAGCGACTTACAGTGCACTTATTACAGGGACAATCCCCCAGAGCAACCTGGAGTTAAGTGCCTTGCTGACACAATGGTGGTGGCTGTGGGGATCGAACCAGCGACCTTCTGATTAACAGTTATGTGCTTTAGCCCTCTACGCCACCACCACTCCATAGACAACAGTTCCTTTAGAAAAACAAATCATACCCAAAGCTGCAATTCACATGTTATTGGGACAAACTAAGAGATAGCTCCTTTAAAGAGAAGTACAGTTTCTTGAGTCACACATTTACACTGTAAAAAATGTCAGTCATTTTAACAGTAAAATACTGTAAACATTTTTCAGAAATAAAAAGTTAATTGATTAACAAATATTAACTGTAAAATATACAGTAAAATGTTTTATTATATTTTAAAAGACAATACAGTAGTTCCCCGTCTGTCGCTCTCTCGACGTTGTGTCGGAGAAGCGACACTAGGGGTCTCTCTTGAGCACCGAATATGCCTCTGATCTATGAAAAAAGGCCAATGAGAAGTTGGCAGACAGTATTTGCATACCCCGTCCCCGGACATACGGGTATAAAGGCGAGGAAATACTATGAGTTCATTCAGAAATTTTCTTCGGAGCAGATGGTCATGCAGTGAAGTTTGCCCCTGGGCGCTTCAACAGCGCAGTTAAAAGTGTTATTTTCTCTAAAAGAGCAAATACACAGCTGGCGTTGAACGTCCTTTTCAGGACGCGTCTTTTTAAAGACGTGTTTCCGCCTCTGTGTAGTTTCTGGATGCGGTTGATTTCTCCCCCTCTGACGGTCATATAAGCTGCCTTGCGTGCCTGGGCTGCGATTACATGCAGGCAGCGTTTTATGAATGGTCTATGTTCTCAGTGTGAGAACATAGACATGACAGCATTGCAGTCACGGCTTTCTTTTGTCATGAGAGAAAGCCACTTCAGCCGCCTCCCCGCGTCTCGACTCTTTCCTACGGGATTGAGGCAGGTGCCGCAGGCGATGACGGGCTCTGTTCGCCGGGTAAACCCCTCGAACCACCCGCCTCCCCGGCACGCTTGCTGGCTTCCGTCCGAGCTCGGGATGAGCGATTTCTCTCCAATGGTTTATGTTCTCAGTGCGAGAACATAGCCGTGGCAGCATTGCGGTCTTAGCTTTCTTTTGTAATGAGAGAGAGCCACTTCAGCCGTCCCCCGTGTCTTGCCTCCTTCCTACGGGATTGAGGCAGGTGCCGCGGGCAATGGAGGCGATTTGGGGATAATGACGGGCTGCGTTCGCTGGGTAAATCCTCCGAACCACCCGCCTCCCCGGCACGCTTGCTTGCTTCCGTCCGAGATCGGGATGAGTGCGGCCCGCTTTGCGGCCGGCCTGCCGGTCCCTTGAGCTCCAGGAATTAGATGACAACATCGCCATGGCCAACCCCGTGGTCCAGAAACGCAATCTATGGACTGGACCTGGTCGAAATACAGGCTCCTTCTCGAACACCCCCATCTCCCAGCTACGTCCATTCGGCGGCACCGTTGACGACTCCGCCCAGCAGTCCTCAGCAGTGAAGAAGCAGACGGAGGCCATTTCACAAACCTGCCACCATGGGCCATGCCCCGTCTGCTCGCGAGGTCATCCTCCTGCGGCTTAAAAAAAAAATAAAATGTGCTGCTCCGCCTCAACCAAGAGTGGGCCCAGATCTCAGCAACAGAGTCGAGCACCCCGCAGGAAGCGCACGCCCCCCCCATCTCACGGACCCCTTCGAGCACCCGGAAGGCTCCCAAGCGCTCCAGAGACGGACGACCCAGAGATCGAGACGTTTGCTCCGGAGTTGGTAAACAGACCAAACCGTCCCCCAGTGGAGGGCCAGGTATTTTTGGCACGTTTTTCACTAATAGAGCAATTTCCTCTTTCTGGGTCACCTGGCCCGCAAATGCCGTTCTCACAGCACTCTGCCGCCACACCTCAACAGTCCCGGCACACTGGACGCAGACCCTCCGCCCTCAGCCCCATGACTGTTCCCCGGCCGGCCGGTTATGAAGAGTCCAGAGGACGCCGCTATAGGACCTCCTCCTCAGTCACTAACCCGCCCACTGCTGGGTGTGCGGAGCAAGGTAAGTGCTTCGAGTCTTTTCTCAGGACTAGAGCCTCCCGACACCGTACTACCTGCTCCGCCCCGCTGCTCCGCTGGGTACGTCAAATGTAATCGTCCCCTGGGATGCGTGTCTTTCACTTCCCAATCCTTAATGCTGGCTGGCCAGGACCATCTGACTCGATTACGCAATTCAGTTTGCCAGGCCTCCGCCCTTCGTGGGCGTCCGCTTTAACGCAGTACACGGCAAATACGCCAAATCCCTGCGTGTGGAAATCGTCTCTTACTCAAAGACGCGATAGAGCCTGTCCCTCCAACTGAGATTAAGAAGGGTCCCTACAGCCCTTACTTCATCGTACCCAAGGAAGCGCGGCGGCTTACGACCGATCTTGGACCTGTGAGTTTTTCAACTCCCGTTTAAACTCCCGTTCAAAATGCTCACGCAAAAACACATTTAAACTTGCGTTCATCATCTAGATTGGTTCGCAGCGGTAGACCTGAAGGACGCGTACTTCCACGTCTCAATTCTGCCTCGACACCAACCCTTCCCACGGTTCGCGTTCGATGGCCAGGTGTATCAGTACGAAGTCCTCCCCTTCGGCATGTCTCTGTCCTCTCGCGTCTTCACGAAAATCGCAGAGGCAGCCCTTGCCCTGCTCCGGCATTCGCATACTCAATTGGCTCATTCTGGCCCACTCCTGAGAGTTACTATGCACTCACAGAGACCAGGTGCTCAGGCACCTCAGCCGTTTGGGGCTTCAGGTCAACTGGGAAAAGAGCAAGCTCGCCCCGGTTCAGAGCATCTCTTTTCTCGGCATGGAGTTATACTCAGTCTCAATTTCAGCCCGCATCACCAACGAGCGCGTGCAGTCAGGCCAGGCACGGCGGTCCCTTTAAAACCTTTCCAAGCTCCTGGGGCATATGATATCCTCTGCGGTGGTCGCGCAGCTGGGGTTGATACATATGAGACCGCTTCAGCACTGGCCTCAGACTCGAGTCACGAGACAAGCATGGCGGCACGCACCGTGTGATCATCACCCCCGCCTGCCGCCGGAGGCAGGAGAGTACATGTAAATTATTGTTAAAATTACAGTAAAAAAACGTAATCGGGCGGTCCCACAATTCCCTGCGTGACCCATTACATTTCATTATATTATGTTTCATCATATTTTTTATATTAGTTATGTACACTGGGGTGTGCTGTGTTATATTTGATGTTATTTAGTTAATGTTTACTGCATTATTTAAATCTCACATGTGTTACATGATGGTGTTTAGTGTTTGTGTGAGTGATACTGAAATACTGAGCACAAACTCTATACGTTTATTGGTCATTGCTCCTGGAAGAGCCACTACTGATGAACTTTATGTCATCATTTGACCTTCTGTAATTACTATGGTGATTAACAAATACCTTAGAAAGTAAACAACATATTTTTACAGTTTCAAAGGGTATGTTTATGATTTTTTTGATACAGTGCCAATGTGTAAATTACAACCATTTTAAATTGTAAAATATACAGGTTGTTCTGTAAAGTGGTTTACATTTAAACTGTATTTTTTACATAATTATTCTGGCAACCACAGCTGCCAAATTTATTTTGTAAAAACAACAAGATTTTCTTTACAACCTAAAAACAGCAAGCAGCAAAGGGCAGTTTCCAAAATGTTTTCTGTCTTCTGCAGCTTTCTCTTGTTAGATCTTTTGCACTGCCTCATGTAGGCCATGATTTTTTAAAATTATTTATTAAATTAATCTGATCGATGGGCCATTGTTGCAAAGAAACAGACAGAAAGAGACATAAGGAGGAAATTGTATAATATTTTCAAGCTTTCAAACATTGCAACAGTACTGCCATTGCAAAATGTGTTTGTCACTGCCATTGCAAAATATGTCTTTTAGAATTGAGCTGATAAACACAGAAATAGTTTTGTAACTGTGGTTACTTAAACATTTGAGTGTGCTAAACTTATGTAACATAAATGCAAAATGTATGTGAAAAAATCAGATTCCATGCTTTCAAACGATATTACGTGTGACTATTTATTTATCTATCCATAGACTTTTACATTTTATGTGTAAACCTACAAAAACACAGACCCGTTAAGGGGTTACAAAAATAAATAAAACTTGTATCCGTGTCCTAAATGAACCTCATTATCTCACACTAAATAAATGTTTTTAACCAGAAAAGCAGAATGCAGTTTACTGGATCTTACAGTTGGCGTTTGGTAAACACTAAAATGTTAAACTTCAGGTCTTTGACTTCATTTGTAAATGATTGTAAATTAAATTAACTTTTACAGCAAACATAGTTATTTTCATTGCTGCTCATTGGTAATCACTTATTTTATGGAGCAACTGCACCACCAAGTGTTCCACATGACAAGTCCAGTGATGGTGTTTTAATCAGATGACATGAAACAGTCCAGAGGTTTGTTCTGAACATTTTAATATTATTTGTATTTTTATTTTAGAAAGGAGTACTCAAGTAAGCATTCACAAAACAAAATGTAGAAATATTCAGATGACAGCTATTTTATGTTTACTTTATGCACAGGACAATATTAGCACAGTCAGAAATAATCTGGTTTGTTGACTGGTGTGATACATTAAGTTAATAATGAACACAAAGAAAAATGAGGAGATTGTCTTTGATCCAAAATGTATAGGTGACCATTGTCAAGTGGTTATACATGACCAGCACATTATTCAAACACAGACTTATATGTAATTGGGCGTTTATATAGCTAGTTCATTCACTTGGGATACACACATTGAATTGGTTTGCACCCGTCTGCACCAGAGATTGTATTTTATTATGCAGACTATACAACTCAAATCTAAATGGGTGCACCTGGTAATGACAGCAATGAAAATTGTTGGGCAGGAAGAACATCTTAATCTTCAGGGTTTATATGAGCAATGCATTCTTAATCAGGTGTAGAAGATCTTATGTGATCAAACTCATTTTTTGTATTCACAGTATGAATTGCTTCCCTTCTGGAGAAGATTTAGAGTTCCATTTAGCAAATTAAACACATATAAGAATTCCTTTGCACCTGTATCTGTGCTAATGTTCAATAGTTTAGCTTGTTGATATGTTAATATTTGTATTATATTATATGTAGTATTTGTGTGTCTATGTGGTAATGTTTGATGCTTTTGTGATGTGTTTTTTTCTTATTTTGTCAATGCAGCAACATGAAGTCCAAAACAAATTTCTCTTCGAGGGACAATAAAGTATACTTTAACTTTAATATGAACATCAATCAACAACAATTGATGATATGAAGATTCAGAAGATTCAGTTGACATTTTGCTTGGTTTATAAAAACAACAACAACTACATTTTAGGTCTGAATTTTTTAACTCCCCTTTAAATGTATAGCCCAAACTATCCCAGATTACATTTACATGGAAAAACCATAATGTATAAAGTTGTTTTAAAAAAAAAATATATATAATAATATTCCCTTCGGCAATGTTTCTCATAAGGCAGTGGTCCTCATCCTGGAATACACCAGTATGACACATTTTGGATGCCTCTCTTATCTGACACACCCAGTTCAGGGCTGCATCCGAAAGCTTTAGGAGTGGTCAATGACTCTGAAAAGGGGGTACAATCAGGACCTTTTGTCCTGGGCCAGGGCTTGAGGGGGACCCAAGTAGAGGGGGTGTCCATAGAAAGGCTATTCCATATTGTATAGAGCATCTAAACACTTGATATGGTGAGCAAACTCAAAATCTATGTGGGTGGCGCACATTGATCTGATAACTTTTGTTTTAGCACAGCGGTTGATTGACAGGTGAGAGGTGACACTACACTACTGCTGGGATGCATACAGGACGGATTAGTGTTCACACCTCAAAAGCAACATGGTCACATCCATATGTGTTTTTTGTAATCCTATCACAAAAAGATCACAAAACACATTTAGACCTATATTTAGTGCTGAGCACATGTATTTTTCTTATGTCTTCCATCACCCATACAAGAAAGTGCATTTTGTTTACCACAGCTGTTTGTAACTTGGCTGTATGGGTAGTACTGTTAAGCCTGGAGACCTACTCTCTATTTCATAGAATCCATCTTTTCCTGACTTCTCCATGGATTCCGCCATTACAGCCAGAGTCTTCCTCTTGGATGCTCTGCCCTTCTGCTTACTGGTGATGGTGAGCAGCAGAGGCTGTTAGAGGGTGTTATATCAACTACATGTGGCTTAAAAACTACTAGAAAATGAATGTTTTTCAGTAGCTGATAATGCCCGAAACATTTCAAACCGAACCAGATGCAGTGGTGGACAGTAACAAAGTAAATGTAATTCGTTACTGTACTTAAGTAGCTTTTTTGCATATCTGTACTTTACTGAAGTATTTAAATTTGGGGAGACTTTTACTTTAACTCCACTACATTTCAAAGTCAAATATCTTACTTTTTACTCTACTACATTTTCAAAATCAGTCGTTCCTTTTTATTTATGAGTGGATAAAAACGTAACTGGTCAAATGAGCCACCAATCACAGTACAGCACGCGCGCTTTGTTTTGAACTTGCCTTGGCGGCATCTACTAAGCGTGAACCAGGGGTGCGTTTCCCAAAAGCATCGTTAGCCAACTATGGTCGCAAGTTCCGTCGTTATCATCATAGTTCAACGAGTCGGTGTTTCCCGAAACCATCGTTCCAACGAACATTCGCAAACAGCATCGCAGAGTTGTGTGGTTGGAACGACAGCTCTCGACCTGTGGTTAGAAGCAGAGTTTCTTGTTATTATAACATGTGTGCTTAATAAATTATTATCTTGAGCCAAATAAGCAAGATGACATTCAGTACAATCAGTATCTTTTATTTAGAAGACATACAAATGTCCTTTATGTCTTTTAGTTTGTCAATAGATTTAAAGCACCGTATTTGAAGAGTGCGCATGTGTGAACGTGCTCTAGTGTGTAAGAACGAGCCTATGATTGAATCTGGAAATAAAGCAAATAACTGAGAAAAATATGAGAGAGTCCTCAGATGACATGTCCGTAATTTATAGCAAAACATCTAGCATTAATTCGATCACAAACAGATTCATTAAAAGTAGTTTTTACTCCACCACATGTGACATCATTAACCAACGTGGCTGAACAACCAATTTGCGACAATACGGTTTCGGGAAACAGTCGTGACTAGCAAGTTGATTTCTTCAACAGTGCAACATACTACGGTAGTGGAGCAGCAAGTTACGTCGTTGTATGGGAAACGCACCCCAGAGCCGTTAAATATGAGAGTTGCGAACATAAACGGTTGTGAAAGTGATCTCGCCCAGTGTTGCCAACTATTTTCAATGGAAAGTAGCTAAAGCCTGCTCGAAAAGTAGCTAAATGTCGCCAGATGACATCATGCATCATTAGCATATTAATGACGTCATCGCGTCGTATTTGCATTCTGCCTAATTTGTCGGTACTGTAGCCTACTTCAGTTTATAATAACGGTTATCTCCCCTAAACCGTGCTCATACTGTTTTTATATAAGTATACAGCCGAATGTCCAGTAAAACGGTTCTCAGTTACATATTTTCTGTTAGACAACGGAACGGAACTTAGCTAACGTTACATGTTTATGAGTTTGAAGAAGGTTTATTGTTGTGTTTGGATAAGTAAAATGTATAGAGTCTGCAAATATACGATCTGAAGTCGGAGAGTTCAGAAACCGAACCGGAATGAACTAAAACTCTGATTAGTAGTGAATATAAGCGCATGCCAAGAAAAAACAGTCAAATTAAATGTTTTGAATTAAAACAAAGGAGAAGGCAGCTGATATGTGATCACTGATTGGTTCCTGCTAACACAGCGTGCACATGCGCAGCTCATTCATGTCTATGTCCGCTGGCGTGCAGTCAACGGAATGTGCTGCTCCTCTCAGCCGCTCACTGAACAGAGCAGTACTGGCGATATTTGGAATTTGGAAAGTTGCTAAGGTTTGTCCAAAAAGTCGCTAGATTTGTCGCTAGTCGCTTTTTTGAAAAAATGTCGCTAAAGGGGTCTGAAAAGTCGCTAAAAATAGCGACAAAGTCGCTAAGTTGGCAACAATGATCTCGCCGCCGCGCGGTCACGTGATTCGTGTAGCTCTCAATAGTTCCAAACAAATTGCGTTGCCAATGATTTTAAGCGGGGCAGAGAGCAGCAGCTATTATTGCAGCAATTATCGGTAAATATTGACGCATAATGTACATTGCTTATTATGTTGACACTAAAATGACTTGCATATAATAGCATTTTTTTAGCAGAAGTAGCAGAAACACTGCATTAATACGTTTTTGTGTTTAATTTTGGAGGGAAATTGGCTGCTCCCATAACATAGAATATATATATATATATATATATATATATATATATATATATATATATATATATTCTATGTATGTGTGTGTGTGTGTATATATATATATATATATATATATATATATATATATATATATATATATATATATATATATATATATATATATACACTCACCTAAAGGATTATTAGGAACACCTGTTCAATTTCTCATTAATGCAATTATCTAATCAACCAATCACATGGCAGTTGCTTCAATGCATTTAGGGGTGTGGTCCTGGTCAAGACAATCTCCTGAACTCCAAACTGAATGTCAGAATGGGAAAGAAAGGTGATTTAAGCAATTTTGAGCGTGGCATGGTTGTTGGTGCCAGACGGGCCGGTCTGAGTATTTCACAATCTGCTCAGTTACTGGGATTTTCACGCACAACCATTTCTAGGGTTTACAAAGAATGGTGTGAAAAAGGAAAAACATCCAGTATGCGGCAGTCCTGTTGGCGAAAATGACTTGTTGATGCTAGAGGTCAGAGGAGAATGGGCCGACTGATTCAAGCTGATAGAAGAGCAACTTTGCCTGAAATAACAACTCGTTACAACCGAGGTATGCAGCAAAATATTTGTGAAGCCACAACACGCACAACCTTGAGGCGGATGGGCTACAACAGCAGAAGACTCCACCGGGTACCACTCATCTCCACTACAAATAGGAAAAAGAGGCTACAATTTGCAAGAACTCACCAAAATTGGACAGTTGAAGACTGGAAAAATGTTGCCTGGTCTGATGAGTCTCCATTTCTGTTGAGACATTCAGATGGTAGAGTCAGAATTTGGCATAAACAGAATGAGAACATGGATCCATCATGCCTTGTTACCACTGTGCAGGCTGGTGGTGGTGGTGTAATGGTGTGGGGGATGTTTTCTTGGCACACTTTAGGCCCCTTAGTGCCAATTGGGCATCGTTTAAATGCCACAGCCTACCTGAGCATTGTTTCTGACCATGTCCATCCCTTTATGGCCACCATGTACCCATCCTCTGATGGCTACTTCCAGCAGGATAATGCACCATGTCACAAAGCTCGAATCATTTCAAATTGGTTTCTTGAACATGACAATGAGTTCACTGTACTAAAATGGCCCCCACAGTCACCAGATCTCAACCCAATAGAGCATCTTTGGGATGTGGTGGAACGGGAGCTTCGTGCCCTGGATGTGCATCCCACAAATCTCCATCAACTGCAAGATGCTATCCTATCAATATGAGCCAACATTTCTAAAGAATGCTTTCAGCACCTTGTTGAATCAATGCCACGTAGAATTAAGGCAGTTCTGAAGGCTGAAAGGGGTCAAACACAGTATTAGTATGGTGTTCCTAATAATCCTTTAGGTGAGTGTATATATATATATATATATATATATATTATTTAATGGCGTTGTGCAGGTTTATGTGAATGTATAATAACATTAGGATGTTAATAATTATGACCATAGACACTCGAGAAAAATATATACAGTAAATACTGTAAATGTATTATACCTTATGGGAACAGTCCCCTTCCCTCCAAAATTAAACACACAAAAAATGTATTCAATTCAAATATATATATATCTATATATATATATATAGATATACATTTGACTAATTAATGTCATTTTATTAATAGATTGGTGTGCCAAGAGTGACATTAGTCTTCATGTAGACTGAGTTAAGCAAGAGTCTTGTGACAAATTATAATAGGACATTATGGCCATAAAAAATCATAGTACTTGGATACTTAAGTAAATTTGAAGGCAAATAATTTTGTACTTTTACTCAAGTGAATGTTTAAAGGCAGCACTTCTACTTTTACTTGAGTAATATTTTACATTGAGTATCTTTACTTTAACTCAAGTACATGGTATGTGTACTTCGTCCACCACTGACCAGATGTAATAAGCAGAGGTCGCATTAACCTAATTATCTGTCACTTGACAGAACATTGATGGATAATTCCAAATGCTGTCCATCATTTTCGCAGACAACAAAGTGGGAAAATATTTAAACCAAGCTCCTCATTTTTTTCAATTTTAATCATTTTCAAGTTTCACTGAGAGTGTATTTGAGTGTTTTTTCAGCATTCTGCGTGAGAAGGCGGATAAATCAGAAAATAATGCAATGTTATGTCCCTCAAATCTGAAGATCTTTAAATGGATCCTATAATGATCTCATCCCTTACAAAAAAAACATAAACTAGCAGCAAATTTGCCACTCGATATTTTTCGCAAAGGTTTGCCAGAATTTTGTAGCTCTTCGCCGGTGGTGGTGAACCTCCAGCAAACCTTTGGCAACAATGGACAAAGATTTCCGCAAAGTTCATTTGCATGTGAAAATGATCAGCGGCGAATTTGCGGCAAATTTGCCATGAGCTCTCGATTTTCATAAGGGATGTCCTCTTTTCCCGGAAATTTCCTGTTTTTCTAAGACTTATTCTTGCTCAACAAAAGAACAGATGAAAGTTCTAGAGCCAAGTGGAGTAACTTTACCATGTAAATGTGTGTGATTAGATTGTGTACTTATCCATTCGTGGGATTGTCGTCAAAACCGTATGTCCATACGCAGCTTTTTGTGAGAAAGGGATTTATGTTAAGTAAACACAGACTGTTCCACAGTGATTGACTGTTGTTATTGATATTTTCAGTGCTTTGTAATGTGAATAAGCTGCGAAGCAGAAGTCTTTAACATCCACAGTGGAAGAAAGCTCTAAGCATAATGGGAAATTTCGCAGCCAGTGAAAAAGGTGGATACACTCGATAAGCACTTTATTAGGAACACCTGTACACCTACTTATACATGCGATTATCTAATCAGCCAATCGTGAAGCAGCAATGCAATGCATTAAATCAAGCATACATGGGTCAGGAGCTTCAGTTAATGTTCACATTAAACATTTTATTTTATGAACACACTTAATGTAGGTTCAAAAACAATCTAGAGACTATTATTTAATAAAGGTGATGTTTTAAATTAAGCTTCCTAGAAGTTTAACAGAGGCTAACCTTTATTTTGTTTTGTTGTGATTTTAGTCCCCACCGTGATATAGGGTATTTTGTGATATTTGCTACAGAAGCAGAAATTCAATCTGAAATGAATGATCTGTAAATGAGTTCAATTTCAACCAGTTGTAGATGGTACTCCCTGAAACAAAAGAAAATATCTGTTTACTGATACCAAATTATTAAGGATTGGCTAACAGGACTGAGCGGTATAGAGACAAGCGGTGATGACCCAATGATCGGTAAGACTTTTCAGTGGCAAGGGGAGGGGGTCTAAGTCAGGGTATCACCCTCACTAAGTTCACTTAATAAACAAGTTTACGTTTCTGATTCTCATTTATATTTAGAATAAAAGATTAAATTTACAGATTTCCTTGATAATCAACTAAACTTGTTCTTTTCTTCCAGGTTTAATCCAGATAAACGGAGAAATAAATGACTCTACTTCATCACTCTGCTTTATCTCGGTTTAACATCAAGATTCACTTCTCAGGTAAATATCTCTCTCTTTTCCTAGAGCTTTAGATTAATATTAAATGAATCTTTTCAATTTTCCGGACTTCAGCTGCTATAAAGTCCTAACAGTGCAGTTGATTGGCATCTAGTTGCTCTTCGCTGTTCTGTTCTGTCTGCATTTACTCTAGGGTGGAGTCAACGGCTACAGCAAGATTGGCTGATTGAATAGATCACCATTGCAGTGCTGATCCAGACTCTTTTTTTTTTTACATATATTATACTAATACAAAATATGAAATTTTGCATATTTTTCTGACTCTTCTGATTCTGATTCTGTTTCTAGTTACTTGTCTTTTGTTCCCATTCTGTCACTCACTCGACATTATGTTGATGTAGTGACACTTGGAGTCACACTTGGGAGCCCCAAACACCTCTGATCTTTGAGAACAGGCCAATGAGAAATGGTGAGTCGAATTTGCATGCCACTCCCCTGGACATGCGAGTATAAAAGGAGCTGGCTCGCAATCACTCATTCAGATTTTTTCTGCAGTTGCGTGTCAGCGAGCTGAATCTCACTGCCGGTCCATTCACCTTTAAGATGAAGTGTATGCTGTTGGATATATGTTGCATTCCAGTGGCTTCCTCTCTGTCTGCACGATTGGTGCAGAGTATGCCCCTGGGCACTTCAACAGCGCTAAGAGAGTATATATTCCTGAGAAAAGAGTACATTTTCTATATTAGAGAAAACACATTGACGTGAATATCTTTTTAAAGACGTGTCTTTTTAATGATGCCTTTCTGTCTCTGTTTAATTCCTGGATGTGGTCGTTATCTCTCCGCTTCTGATGGTCATGGGTGCTACTACATGTGTCTGGACCGTGATCACAGTAAGACAGCTTTCATGGATGGTTCATGTTCTCATTGTGAGAACATGGCCATGGCAATGTTGCAGTCGCAGCCCCCAGCGCTGCGCCTTCTACCTACGATGTCTAACATCTGTTTCTGGGCGTGCAAGCAGGATAATATTCCAGGGCGGCCCATGGGTACGTGAAGATCCCTCAGGTGGATAAGGCAGTTGCGGTGCACCTGTGCCCGCAATATGCCGCCACCAGGCGGGATCGTCCGGCACTCCGCTCCAGGGCCTGTAGGACTACTTTGTCTCTGGCGACCAAAGCCTAAAGTGCCGCTGGACAGGCCGCCTCCACTCTGCATGCCATGGCCCTCCTGCAAGTCCACCATGCTAAGGCACTGAAAGAGCTGCACGTGGGTAGTCCTGATCCCAGTGTGATGCAATGTGACCAACCTAACCCTCTGGGTGATGAAGGTCACGGTGCGAGCACTGGGGCAGGCGATGTCCACTTTGGTAGTCCAGGAGCCCCACCTGTGGCTGAATCTGGTCGAGATGATCGACGCCGAGAAAATTTGCAGTGAAGAAGCAGACAGAGGCAATACAGCATATCTTGCCCTGGTGCAGCTCAAGATCCCGTACCCCGTCTGCTCGCCGAGGGCGTCCCCCTGTGGTGGCAAAGACCCAGGCGGCTCCGCCACAGCCTGAGCATAGAGCCCCATGCAGCCCTCCTCGGCCTCAGCATAGAGCCCCCTGCTGGAAGCGGACGCCCCCCGCCTCACGGCCTGGCACGAGAACCCGGAAGGCTCCTAAGCACCCCTGAGATGGATGACCCAGGGAGGGATATGTCCGCCGGAACTCTGGAGCTGGTATCCAGACCATTCCATCCCCTGGTGGAGGGCCAGGAGATAAATCTTGTGTTCCCTTTTGTTTTATCTTTGCTGCACCCCGAATGGGCTGCGGTACTCACATCCTCAAAAAAAAGAGCGGTTTCCTCACTCATTGGGTCACACAGCCGGTGTTTACAACCGCCGTTATCACGGGCCACCCGCCTTCACGCGCCTGACTGCACCACAGTCACACCCACGGCCAGGCGGTTGTGACGAGCTGCGAGGATGTTCTCTGATGTAGAGAGTGTGTTAATTTGTATAATAAATTACCAGGAAAGTAGAGATGATCAAATAATGTGTTATTATGCTTAGCCTTTATCATGTTTTTTCTAATAGAAAAGTATCAACATTTGTAGAGCAATACTTCAGGCAGAACATTCCACCTGTCACAATCTTCAGAAAATTGTGCATCATGCATTAGAATGAGAACACAACTATTTCTGGGCTTAAAAGATTTAAGGACAAAATCAATGTTGAACATTATATCTCAAAAGGAGGAAAATGTGGCCCCCCATGTGCTACTTAAAAAAATTCACAAAAAAAAAGCTCTAAATATAAAAATATATATTTTTTATATATTTTTTTAAATTAATCTGATCAATGCAGCATTGTTGCAAAAAAACTAGAGACATAAGGAGGGAATTTCATCTTTCTGTACTGCCATTGCAAAATGTGTCTTTTAGAATTGAGCTGATAAACACACAGAAATAGTTTGTAAGTGAGGTTACTTAAAACATTTCATTATGCTAAACTTCCACAAAAAACATACTAAACGTACATGTTGTCCTAAATGAACCTCATTATCTCACACTAAATAAATGTTTTTAACCAGAAAAGCAGAATGCAGTTTACTGGATCTTACAGTTGGCGTTTGGTAAACACTAAAATGTTAAACTTCAGGTCTTTGACTTCATTTGTAAATGATTGTAAGAGACTTTTTTTTTTTTTTTTAATGGAGTATTAATTAATAACAGCCTATAGGGAAAACTATGCTGGTTGTCAGACATTTTACTTCAGTGTATAGTTTTATTTTGTATTTCTGTATAGGCACATACCTTGATATAAAAATGCAAAATAAACATTCACATTTATTGCAGAGGAACAAATATGCAGTTCATTGAACACACGGTGACCTTTTGTTACAACATATCCCAATAGCCGGACACATCCCCATCAGTCCATGCCAACTCAAGTGCATGCTGTCAATGAAGCAAAAATGAGAACATTTCAAGTTGATTTTTCAGTTCAACATCTTAAAATGATGATATAATTTGCAATAAAAAATCATTTAAAATGGAAGCTTTCACAAAAAGGCTGTTTCATATTGTAAAGTGCATCTAAATGCGTGCAGCAGGAAATGCGGATATAAAAATGGATATAGTGCGCAACCGCAAAATCTGTCCGGGTAGCGCATGTTGATGTGATAACTCTTGTTTTAGTACAGCAGATGATTGACACGTGAGAGGTGACACTTCACTGCTGTCGGGATGCATACAGGAGGGATTAGTGTTCACACCTCAAAAGCGATGTGGTCATATGCATTTTTGACCACATCCATATGTGGTTTTTGTTATCTGATTACAAAACATTTTAGACAGCATTTAGACCTGTATTTAGAACTGACCACATGTGTTTTTTCTTATGTCATCCATCACACATACAAGTACGAGGCAAGACCATACGGTCTGTAGTGTTCATTTTTGTTTACCACAGTGCCACGGTTCTGGCATTAGTGCCAGCTCATACTGTTGTTTGTTTTACTCTGACTCGTGTCCCACAGGTGGAGATGGCACATGTTTCCATGTGAACGCTGATCGATCGTGGGGAGACTCTGATCATGGCAGTGAATTACTCACCCATTTCCACCTTCTTCACTCTGATTGCACTCTGCTTATTCCTTGTGTTTCCCTTAATTCTTTGCCAATATATTGTTCGCTGTCAATGTTAAAGGGTTAGTTCAACCAAAAATAAAAATTATCCCATAATTGACTCACCCTTAAGCCATCCTAGGTGTATATGACTTCCTTCTTTCTGCCAAACACAATCAGAGTTATATAAAAAAATATCCTGGCTCTTCCAAGCTTTATAATGGGAGTGAATGGGACCCCAGAATTTGAAGCCCAAAAAAACACATCTATCCATCAAAAAAGTACTCCATACGGCTCCACGGTGTTAATAAAGGCCTTTTGAAGCGAATCGATGCATTTTTTTCTTTAACTGTGCTCTCTTGTGTAGTTGGAGCCTGTTCATGTATCGTGTTTTTTGATGCCATTGACTTGCATTGTATGGGCGAAAAGACCCCATACATTCTTAAAGAGCCCATATTATTCTGATATGATCAGGGGTGGATTATGACTAGCAAGGGCCCCAGAGAACTTCAAGCATTTAAATCTACTTTAAACTTTCAGACAAGATTTTGTCAGACCAAAATTATAGTTTGTCTCTGCGTCCAGTTTAATCGTTACTGTTGAACCACACAAAGTAAAATATCATTATTTTCTTTTCTCCAACCACCTAAATAATTTTTGGTAATGTAGGACAAACATGCAGTTATAGCAATGAATAGTATAATAAATGTTTTTGTTTGACAGCCCTTTTATACAAAAAATAAAGCTTAACAGTATAAAACTAACATATGAATAGTCTGAAAATTATTTATTATTTAATTATTTATAAACCTGACAAAACCATTTTTTCTACAAATAATGACATTTTAAGCACACGCTGCTTGATTTCAATAACTACCTCTTGAAATAAAAACACACTCACGCACGTGTCCAAGGTGAAGTTATCGCCACTGCCATCTCCTATTATACCCTATATTTATAACCTATAATAGTATTTACATATAGTATTTATAAGGTGTATAAAGAGAAAGACAGACAGTATTTATAGTGTTGATTGTACTTGTATGTCATTGTGATGTCAATAATTTTTTGGTATTTTGAGGAATGTTTGGATCCTCGTGTGTTGTCGAAACTAATGATGTCATCATCAGCTAAAATGCAAGTGCAGGTTACTTTTCTTCCCGAACGATTGTGCACCCGAGTCGGAGTTGCTTTCACATTCACGCGAATCGAGCTACAGTTCCATTGCAACCGAACTCAGACCACCTCCTACAGGTAGTCTCGGGTTCAGTACCGCGGTGTGCACCCTGGTCCGCATGACAGCTTTCACATTACCAATTTGTCATGCGAACTGTGCTCTGTTTCGAACTAAACTGCCAGTGTGAAAGCACCCTAAGATGAGACTGAGCCAGGAGAAGTCGGAAGTGTTTCTGAACAGTGTTGATGTTGGGCTTCTGCTTAACACAGTCTTAACTTATAAAGCAAAATTCTGATGTGAAAAATCTGTCTAATTATCGCCCAATCTCAAATCTCTCATTTCTGTCAAAAATCTTGGAGGGTGTGGTTGCATCACAATTAAACAAACATTTAATTGAAAATAAACTATTTGAGCCTCATCAATCAGGATTTCGGAAATTACACAGCACTGAGACTGCATTGGTGAAAGTCGCTAATGACTTACTAATTGACTCCGATTCCGGCTCCACGTCCATTCTCATTCTCTTGGATCTCAGTTCAGCCTTCGACACTATTGATCATGCCCTATTACTCAATCGTCTCGAACATGTATTTGGTTTGTCAGAGACTGTTCTTGACTGGTTCAAGTCCTATTTCACTGATCGCAGTCAGTTTGTTTCTTTGGGTGGTTATAGGTCCAAAGTTGGTTCTGTTCATACAGGTGTTCCACAAGGATCAGTCTTGGGTCCTTTACTCTTTAATATGTACATCTATCCACTTGGTCAATTACTACAATCTCTCAACCTTAACTATCACTGTTATGCTGACGATACACAGATTTATATACATACTCGACCGGGTCAGCAAGTGAACGTTGGGCATCTTTCTAACTGTATTGCTGAGATAAAGATTTGGATGTCCAATAATTTTCTGTCTCTAAATGGCTCAAAAACAGAAGTTATGCTCCTTGGATCTCCTCATCAACTGCGGAAGGTTGGGTCTTCTACTCTATCTGTTGATGGCGTTACACTGGAGTTTAAGACCAAATTAAAAAATCTGGGTGTCATATTTGACGCCACACTGTCATTTGAGCCTTTTGTCCAGAATACAGTTAAGACATCATTTTATCACCTTAGAAATATAGCCCGGCTACGTCCTATGTTGTCCTTCTCAGTAGCTGAGAAATTGATAAATTCTTTTGTCTTTTCGCGTATTGACTACTGCAATGGTCTTCTAGCTGGGGTATCTAAATCATCATTGGATAAATTGCAATATCTTCAAAATTCAGCTGCTAGAGTGCTGTCTGGGGTCAGGGCTAGGGACCATATAACCCCGGTCATGGAGTCCCTGCACTGGCTGCCTGTTAGGTACCGTATTGATTTTAAAATCCTTATGCTGGCCTATAAATCTCTGCACAATTTGGCACCGGAGTATTTGACTGATTTATTAATACCTTACACACCACATCGCAATCTGCGCTCCACTCAGAGTTTTCTTTTGGTTGTTCCGAGGACACGGCTTCATATGTGGGGTGATCGAGCATTTTCTGTCTATACTCCTAAGCTCTGGAATTTTCTTCCGGCCAACATCAGGGAAGCAAAAACATTAGTGACTTTTAAATCTCTTCTTAAAACATTTGATTTTAGGATTGCTTTTACATGATCTTAATTTTATGTGCTTATTTTTGTATTTACATTGTGTTATTCCTCTGCTGTTATGCTTGTCTGTAAAGCGCTTTGAGAAAGCCACTTTTAAAGGCACTATACAAAATAAATATATTATTATTATTAACTTGTATCTGTGGATTCAGTGGTGAATGGTGTTGTCTAACAAAGGTTTACTTAAGTAATCCCAAGACCATGTTCTTGATAATAATTACAGACGAATGATGTTTTTTAAGACAGTGATGTCTGAGGAATCAGAGATCATGCGCATTCAGAAGTGGTTTTCTTCTTGCCCTTTACGCACTGAGATTTGACCAGATTTCTTGAATCTTTTAACTGTATTTTGCAATTTAGAGGGTGAAATGCCCCAAATCCTTCCAGTTTGTCTTTGGGGAACATTGTTCTCAAAGTTACGGATTATTTGCTGAAGTATCTGTTGGCAAATTGAAAAGTCTCGATTGATCCATGCTCTTGAAGGTCTAGGCTGTTTTTGGAGGCTCTTTATATACTATGACACGATTGCCTCACCTGTTTAACATTTCCTGTTTCACATCGCCTTGTTATTTTAACTTGTCAAATTGTTATTAGTCTTAAATTGCCTGTATGTAACAACAACAAAAAGAAACAATGAAATTCACAATGTAAAACATCATATAATGTTTAACTGTGGTGCTTTAAATATGAAGGGTGAATATCATTTTCAAATCACTCCTTTTGATTTTTTAGCATTTTTCATACTGTCCAATCTTTTTTGGAATAGGGGTTGTATAAAGTGTTGATTCTACTGTTAATTAAAAGAACAGTTAATCAAACCTATTAATTTAAATAGAATAACATGTTTTAATAATGAACTGTTAATGATGCCAGCTAGAAACTTACCCTGACATGCATTTTTAGGTTCAAATGTACGGTGGCCCTGTAGTGCACAACACAACGAAATTCAAAAAGCAAACATAAGTTCACAACACAACGGAAACAAGCCACAACACAATGCAAAAAAGCCGCAACACAACGGAAACAAGCCACAACACAACGGAATAGCCACGACACAACGGAAATGCTCCCGACCACTAGGGGGACAGGTGGTCTCCGGAAACGGTAAATTGCTCTCAATCTCCCATGCGTTATCGCTGGCGGTCTGGATTAGTGATGGGCAATCCGGCTCTTTTTCGTGAGTCGGCTCGTTTGACTCAGCTCACTGAAAAGAGCCGGCTCTTTTGGCTCACAAACGGCTCTTTAAAAAAAAATGTTTTCTCTATGATAGGTGTGAAAACAATTCTAATTCAATTATTAAATGAAATCATACTCGCAATGTCTCACAATTTCTTTAAAAATGCATTGATTTGTTATGAAAAAATAATACTATTAAGCATTTGCATTAGAACTTTTTAATGTATAGAAACAACATTCAAAACAAATACAATCTGAACATAATAGAACCCATATTAAAGAAAAAGCTGTTTCTCGAAGCTCCGCTAGCTTCACAGTTGGGTGCACAGTTCGCATATGCCGGTGTAGGTTGTGCGTAGAACCGGCTTTATGCGATATTTTTTTTTGGCAAATTCTACACTGTGCTTTAACATTGTCCACATCATTAAAGTGGTTCCAAATGCTGCTGTGCTTCCGACTCATTTTCCTGCTTTTGCTTTGTTTTCACATGTGTTTTTCCTCTCCTCTCCTCCGAGTTTGACGCTGTGTGTGTGTGTGTGTGTGTGTGTGTGTGTGTGTGTGTGTGTGTGTGTGAGTGTGTGATGGTTTATCTATATTCTGCTCGTTTCATGAAACGATTCAGTTAAAATATTTTGTTAATTTAAAAATAAATTACACAGATTAATATCCCATCACTTACACAGATAATCTCTTGTTGTGTCCCGATCATAGACAGTAAAAGAAAGGTCCCGATTCAACTCCTGAGGAAATATCGGCTTTTTAGTGCCGACGCTGCCCCCTAGTGGTCGGGATCATTTCCGTTGTGTTGTGGCTATTCCGTTGTGTTGTGGCTTGTTTCCGTTGTGTTGCGGCTTTTTGCGTTGTGTTGTGGCTTGTTTCCGTTGTGTTGTGAACTTATGTTTGCTTTTTGAATTTCGTTGTGTTGTGCAATACTGGGCCACCGTACAAATGAGATTATGTTCACAACGGACCATATATTGCTATTATTATTATTTATTTATGCAGTGAAAAATATTATTTTATATAAGTGTGAATATATGACATTTTGAGACCAGGTGTGCACATGTCATTTTTTTAGGGGGGGTCCTCAATAAATGCCCTCCTCTTCAGTCACTACTACACCACTTTCATATATAAGTGACGTTAAATAATATGATTGACTTGATTCAAACCAGTTTATTTAGATGTTACAACATGAAGCACATTTTTAGGTTCACATTTTGTTTTCAGTGTATGTGTAAATAAAACAACAAAATAATGTAAAAGGATACTAAACTGCAGTTAGCCCATTAGCATGTTAATAGAAGCATTAGCAAGCATGTGTGTGTGTGTGTGTGTGTGTGTGTGTGTGTGTGTGTGTGTGTGTGTGTCCATCTTCATGCTCTGGATACATCAGAGCGATCTTCAGATCTTAATACAGGACAGAATACATAATTACAGATAGAAATGTAACAACATTTTTACTTAAGTTTACATGCCAAAACATGAACACACACTTGTATTGGTTCAGTGTTTGTGTTTATCAATAACTAGGACTTCATCTCATCAAATTTTAGTGCTAAAAATAAATCTCCTGAAATCACACAGATATTCATTTAAATTAAATTTGGTCAACAGCATCATCACATGTAACATCATCAATCATTAATTTAATGCCTCTAAAAGAACTCTCTAAAATTCATTGTGAAGATCATTCTTTCATTACCTCAGTGTTTCCACTCCAGTTTCTTTTCAATCAAAATATATTTTTTGTCTTGCCTGAAGAAAAGGATCAAAAGAACATTTGCTGTGTCAATGAACTTATGACATTATAAGTGCACAAAATAAAAAATAAAATGTTTAAAACATGGAAAGTGTTGGTCATTCATCCTAACCCATATTTAATGATATTGTAGTATTTTAATCTCTGCTTCTGGCACTTTAATCCTTTTCAGTTAAACATACAGATCTTCATGAATATAAACACCTTGACTAATGTGGGTGAAAAAATACACATTCAGATGTACTTACAAGTTTTGTCAGATTTGATCTCTCCATTAGAACACGACACGTCCAGATATTCAGATCTCCCCAAACCTCCAACATTCCATCCATACTTGCAATTAAGCCATTTCATGTCACCATGTTTAACAAAGACCTTATATTGGGGGGGTTGAACATTGTACTTCTCAGTAATGTCAGGTGTAATTTCACAGGGCTCTATGACAGTTAAAGTCAATCTGATTAGACACAAATTGTAAAATAGTTCTTGATGAGAGTGAGATCAAGAGAATAATTTAGAAACAGACGACTCACCCAGACACTTTGGAGGGGTCTCCCATCTCCCATTCTGACACGTATAATATTCCTGTTGTTTGTCTAGCACATAGTCTCTTTTGCAAGTATAATACACCTGTGTAATTACGTCACCATTCTTTCTATATACATTAAAGTCTCCATGTTCAAGATGAGGTGGCGGTGGACAGATCTTACCTAAACAAATGAACGTAACAGACATATTTACATCCATTTTGAGCAGTTTCACAATTTCCACAGAAAATATTTGCTCACTTTGAAATCATCAAATTTTTGGCAGAACATTGTTTATCATTTTAAATCTCATTGATGAGCATCATATATATATATATATACCAATTAAATGTTTTTACATAACCTCTAATTTTGTATTAATATTATTCTCCACGTATCATAATAAAAGCAAAGCTGTCAAAGTAATAGCTCTTTTAGTACTTTAATATCTGACAACAACAACAACAAAAAATATATACAGTATATACTGTATATATTACAACAATATGACAAAGACAGCAACTTGGCTAAAGAGATCCAATGTATTTCTAAATATGCAAACTTTATCTCAAATATGCTTTAGTAGTATCTTCAGGGGTGTGTGTGTGTGTGTGTCTGTTATCTACAACCTTCTTAGCTGTGTGTGGTATGTATGTGTACAGTATGCTTGTTTATGTGTTTGTGTTGGTGTGAAAGACAGAAAAATTATACTAATGAACTGAAAACATTTGCATACAGCTTTGAATATTTGAATGCTTATTGTTTCTTATTGGTGTGAATATACAGGTTTGCTTGTGTGTTGCATCATGCATGTGTATGTATGCATGTACAGTATGTCTGTTTGTGTGTATATGTGCAGCATGTGTGTGTTTACACAGCAAGTGGATTATTTCTTCCTCTCTGCTTGTGCTCGGATGAATTGATTATCCTTTATCACTTGCGCACTATTGCATTGTGTCTGTGTTTAATTGTGTACAGTGCATAATGAACATTAAAGAGCCATTTTGCAAGATGCCGTTCCGCAAATGTTTCCACCTAGTGAGCGATATATCCCTCTGGCTGTGTCAGGAGGCGCACGAGGATGGGGTAGAGCGCAGATTTGCGTGTCTCTCTCCTCCAGCCAGGACTGGAAGCTGACACAGAGCTCGCTGACATTGATTTTACTTTCATTTTCAATTCGAATAAACAACTACACTCCGCTGCGTCCATAGTAACACAGCTCTCTAACACTCATCTGCCGTCTTCTCCATATGTGTCCTCTATACCATGGTGGTTTGTAAAGCTCATGGTAAAATACTAACATAGGACCGTAATGCATTTTAAAATACATTCAACTTAATTAATATTATTGTCTTTAGCAATAAATATGTAATTCAAGAAACATAATTGTATTCCTTTCTGTAACTGTGATCAGATTACTTAATTTTAAATGTGTAATGCGTTACACCCAACACTGATCCATAGTCCCTCTCATTCATGCACAATGCACACCCATATATGAGGTGATACAGACCTCTCAACATTTCAGGTGAACTGCTGAAGATCATGAAAAGCAGCTAGAAGAATGTTGTGGCACAAAGAACACTTAAAGTATATGTACTGTCTATATAATGTTTTTAAATGGTAAGAAAACATCATGACATTCTCTAAAATGTTGGGGTTGAATCATCATTTGTTCAACCACATTTGTGTCCATCGTGTAAGCAAATGTGATTGTAAGATTTAAAGGGGACTCACTTGTGCAGACAAAATCTCCATGCCACTCTTTATCTTCACACATCCAAGTACCCTCTGGGATTTTATCATATGGACTATTGCACTTGTATGACACCTTTTCAAAGTTGTTGTACACATTTTTCTCATTTAACAGTGTCACAAACGTCATGTACTTTGTTGGTTTGGAACACAAAGCTTTTTCTAAAGGAACAATACAGAATTGAATTAAAAAAAAAAAATCTGATATATATTGACTGTACAGTATGTATGACTTGCCCAACATTTCCTTAAAAAAGAAAGACAGAAAAAAAAGTGTTTTACTCACTAATACATTTCGGGTAAATCCAGGTTTTTACTTCACATTTAGCAGTTGTCTCCCTCGACTCAAACCCCTCAACACACTCAAAGCGTACTGTATCTCCATGTGAATATTCTCTTTTGTCTTGGTTTTCATCTACCAGTATGGCATTGTTTACTATCCGAAGAGGTTTTGAACAGAAAGCTGCCAGTAAGAGGCAACAAAAACAAGAAGAAAGAAATCAGAGAGGAGAATCTTTTATACAAAAATAAGCAAAATTGTTATTAAATGTGTAACAAGAATGTTTAATAATAAAATAATATAATAATTTTGTAGTATCAAATAATGTTTTCTTGTGCAGTAAATAATCAATACATTTACATTTTGATTGTATGTTTTCTGTGATCACAGTTGAAATATTAAATTATTGGTGAGAAAGTAAACAAGAGATGAAAACTTTGCACCTCCTCACATTTGTATTGTTCTGTATCTCCTCTTGTTGTGGTTTTAATGCGTTATAATGGCAATGCATTCTGAATGGGTCTTTAAAACACACTGTAGTTACGATCACCAATCAAAACTCACCTTCACATTTCGGTGCTCCTCCCCAAGATGCATTGTGGCAAAAAACTTCCCGATTCCCCCTCATTGTGAATAAGTTTCGACATTTATATGTTACAGAAGATCCTTCAGGATAAAATTTCTGAGGGTCAGAAATCATGACTGAATTTTCCACTTTTGGTGGAATGTCACAATGCACATCCTCTGGAAAAAGAAATATATTACAAATCAAAACAACCAAAAATTGGACAATAGTAATATATATATATTGCTATTTATGTGTACATGCATTTATGCCACCTTTGTGAAACACTAAATAATGTGTGTAAATATTCAATTTAAAAGCATACATGCTGCTTCAGGTGCAGCTCCTGTGTCGCCTTTGCAGATGGTAATAGATATGTAAGTATATAGATTACTTTTCCGGCCCACTGTGTTTGTGTCTTCATTGTTACTCATAGTCATGTAATAAGAGTTCAAGAGGCTCACCCTCACAGGTTGCTGTCTCCCATTTACCCATGACACATTTAATCGAGCTATGTGTTGATTTAAAGCCTGGATCGCATTCAAATTCTGCAGATTCTCCATTAAGAAAGGTTCCTTTTGTTTGCTTCATTTTTCCATGTACAACACTTGGGAAAGCACCACATTCTTCCTCCCCTGAAAAAAGCAATGACAAGTTATTAAACTAGTCTTTTGTCTTACACCTGAGACAGACTTAAATAAAACACACTCACTGATACACTGTGGCTCATTAGATTCATTGCATGTCACTGATTCCCAGCAGTTGCCACTGAATGGTTTATAACCTCTATCACATGAGTAGTAGATGTTTCCCTCATTTATGTATGTGAACCCGTTTTTCAAGGATGGAAAATTGCAAGATACTTCCTTTGCTGTGGTGAAAAAACATAAAATCTGTATTAACAAAGTCATTTTATTTAATTTAGTTTCTGAGTTATCAATGGGAAGTATATTAAATATAATTATTTGATTGGATAATGACATTAAATGTACTTGTCAACAAACTGTAACTTGCCAGTGCAGTGCTGTATGCCTGTCCATTGGCCCTGTGAAGTACAGGTGATTTCTACACGCTTCTCTGGTTCAAATCCAGAGTTACATTTATATCCTATTCTTGAATTGACTTCGTAGTTTTGTCTCTGACCTCCCTCAATCTTTGCATTTGGGATTTTTGGTGCTTCACACTTAAGTTCTGGAAAACATCCATCATACTAATTAATCACAGAATTCATGTAAATTATGTATCAGGACCACAGATTGTTACGCTTTATAGAAGAACATACCAGCACACAGTGGATCTGGTTTCCAGCCGTCTCGTGTACATTTGGCTTTCTGTGCCATTTTATTATATCCAGAATTACAATAGTAAAATATTTCTGCATCCAATTTTGAGTCTCTAAAGTAATATTGTGGATCATAAACGCGCCTGTCACGTGGAACTTCACATCTAATATCTGAAACAAGATTCACATATTTTAAGATACACACATTTAATAATATACAATGAATTCAGCACCAAGTCAAGAAGTGATTCTCTGCAAGCTTACCCAAACAAGTAGGCTCATCATCCCATTTCCCATTATCTCGGCATGTAAATGATTTTGTGGTTTCTTTTATGCCAAATATCCAGTATTTTTCAGAGCAAGTAATTTTTACTTTTCTCCAGCTCTGAAAATTGTTTTTCCCTCTGGTTCAGTACTTTCTATTCCATAACTGGTTGTCTTAATCTGACAAGTTACTTCTGTTCAAAACAAAATGAACCAATACTAGGTTAAGAAGAGGTCAAGCATTGAAAATAATAACAGAATGGAATGTCTTTATGTCTGTCTTTTAGGGACAAAATAATTTGGACTTAAAACATTAGCTAATAAATCATAATTCAAATACATTTTTTAAATGCCAAAACTATTCCTGGTAAATAATCCTAGAATGTAATTTGAATTAAGTGAAAACTTGGAATATTTATACATTTAATTCTAAATAAGCAACTGAAATACAGATTATTTACAATTAGAGTGTAAACAAAGAATGAAGACACACTTATATAATGTGATTTTTAAAGAAAAATAAAACAGTTCTGCATTAAAATGTATAGCATCTAAAAGGTTTTATAAAGTATTATTTATATATCAGAGTCCACTGTGTTAAGAATTTTCCCAGTTGATATAGTAAATTTAGTTTTATAACATAAGTATTTTAATGTTAATATGGCATCTTTGTAGCACTCTTCCACCAGCTCGACAGCAGCTTCATGTGGCATTTTAGATGCTGTGAATTTGAACTCTTCATGAAACTTAAAGTTCGTCAAACACCAAAGTGGTCCTTTGAAAAAGGATTATTCTTGTTCATGATTAATGTTCAAATTTAACAAAATTATTGTTTATTGTTCATAAATTTGTGTCATCTATTACTGATTACCCATACGCTGTGTCTAAAGTGGGTAGGACAACGAGATATGTCGCCCCAGAGAATACGGTTTAAAATACTCAGCAATGTGAATAAGCTACAATTAATAATTTCTTGTGTAGTAACAGTGCATCATTTTGTTTCAGTTTTTGTGTGAAAGATGTTTATATGTCAGATAAATGTTTAACTGCAGCGTTGGAAGATCCCCATGTCTTTAAACACAAACGAAGACCACTGTAACGCTGGGAAGAAGTCAAGAGAGCTGGATCTAGGTGCAGCTAAGGATTTTTAATGAAAATAAACAAACACAAATAACTGGTAGACACAGGAAAAAATTAAACATCCACGATGGGAAAAAAAGAACATAAACAAGAGCAAACATCTATGAAGGGCACTGGTTAAACACGGGAGGTCAAACACATACAACAACTGACAACGAATGATCAAACAACAGGGCTTAAATACACAAAGGATAATGATTAAATGAAACACAGGTGAGGACAATGAAGGACAGCTGGTAGAGATGAGAGCAGGGAATTATAGGAAGTGTAGTCCGGGTACAGATGACAGGGGAGAAACACAGGCCAGACAACAGTGAATCGTGACAACCACAAATTGTTGCACATAATTTCATTGTGTAACATGTGTCACCTTAGTGTTAAGGTACACTGGATCAGTATCTAGGTTCAGAGGAGCAGTAATGAAACTTGGGAAAAGAATAAAAAGCACACACAAACAATCAAATTCTTGAACTGCTGGCTTGTATTAACAAAAGTGAGAAACATTAAATGTCATATTAAACATTGTACTGATACGCCTGGCAAGATAGAGACGTGGAAGTACTCGTCCTTCAGGTATAACGTTACGAACCAATCTTGATGCCGGACGCAAGTTTGAATGTGTCTTTGCTTGAGGATTTTCAATGGGAGTCTGTGCAAGGCTCAGTTGTAAACTCGCAAGTCCAAGATCGGTTGTAAGCCGCTGCCTTTCTTGGTAATGATGTAGTAAGGGCTGTATAAACCCTTCTTCATCTCGGCTGGAGGGACAGGCTCTATCGCGTCTTTGAGTAAAAGGGTTGCGATCTCCGCACGTAGGGTGTTGGCATCTTTGCCGTGCACCTAGGTAAAGCGGACACTGGCGAAAGTGGGCGGGGGCCTGGCAAACTGAATCGCGTAGCCGAGTCGGATGGTCCTGGCCAGTCAGCGCGACAGGTTGGGAAGTGAGAGCCACGTGTCCAAGCTCCATGCGAGGGGCACTAAGGGGACGATCATTTTTGACATACCTGGCTAGGCTTCGCTGTGGGGCAGAGTAGGCAGTGTGGCGTCGGGATGCCTAAAAGCGTCCCGAGGCTTTGGTGCTGAGAGAAGACTCGAAGCACTTACCTTGCTCCGCACACCCGGTAGGGGGCGTGTTCGTGTAGGTGTTCACTAGACTCATCATTACCGGCCAGCCAGGGTGCAGAAGTTGTGGGTTCGGAGGCACATGGTCTGTGTCCAGGGTGTCGGGACTGCTGGAGTGTGGCAATGGGTTGCCGTAAGAGCGGCATTTGCGTGCCAGATAACCCAGGAAATGAAGGAGGTGTGGCAAAGGAAATAATTTTCAAACAAGTATTCTCCTCCCGACCCTTCACCGGGGGACGGAGTGGTCTGCTTATCATCTCCGGAGCAAATGTCTGTCGTCCATCTCAGGAATGCTTGGGAGCCTTCCGTGTCCTCGAGGACGTTTGGGAGATTGGGGTTATGTTCTTCCTGCGGGGCGCGTGGCGCAGGGGCTGAGAGCTGGGCCCAGTTTGAGGCGGAGCTGCCTGGCATTTGGAAGCTGCAGGGGGAGCAGACGGTGCACAGAGCGCGCTGGAACGCCGGCGGGGCATGATGTGGGAAATGGCCTCCTGTTTCTTCACCGCCGAGAACTGCTGGGCAAAGTGGTCGACAGTGTCGCCGAATAGACCGAGCTGGGAGACGGGGGCATTGAGAAAGCGGGCTTTGTCTACCCCACGCATCTCGACCAGGTTCAGCCATAGGTAATGTTCCTGGACCACGAGGGTGGCCATCGCCTGCCCTAGTGTCCGCGCTGTGACCTTCATGGCCCGGAGGGTGAGGTCGGTCGCAGAGCACAGTTCATGCAACATGTCGGGGTCAGGACTACCCAAGTGCAAATCTTTGAGTGCCTTGGCCTGGTGAACCTGCAGGAGGGCTATGGGATGCAGGGTGAAGGCTGCCTGTCCGGTGGCGCTGTAGGCTTTGGCGATCAGTGACATCGTCATCCTACAGGCCTTGGAGGGGAGCACCGGGCGATCCAGCCAGGAGGCAGCATTCTCGTGACACAGGTGGTTCGCAACCACTCTGTCCACCTGGGGGACCTCCAAGTACCCGTTGGCCGCCCCGCCGTCAAGTGTAGTGTGAGCAGATGAGCGAGGAGGTCGGTTGCAGGCAGTGAAAGGTGTACTCCATGACCTCGTTAACTCATCATGGCTGTGAGCGGCGCCCGGACCCGAGGAACCAATTGTCTAGCCGCAAAGGCTGCGGGGAGGATGGAGGGTTCCAGTCCAATACCACGCTGACGGCAACCCGTGCAAGCATGTTGGCCATCTGAGCGTCAACCCGAAGGTGGCAGTCCATTCTAGTCTTCCACGTCAGACACCGGAACGCTCTTCGATGCAGTGGCAAATTCCATCATCCAGCTCGGGGGGCTCGAGGGAGTAAAAAGATTGGCTGTAAGGTGAGCCACTCTCACCTCGAGTTCGGACGGACATCATCGAGCGGGCCGGGGAGCAGGTGGTTCACGGGGATCAACCTGGCGAAATCGAGCCACAACGTTGAAGTGAGCGACAGACGGGGAACCAATATTAAGTCTCATATGTCCAGATCAAAATATGCTATATAAAATTAATGATAAACAAATAATGGTCAAAATATGTTCTCAACTGTCAATTAAATATGATATATCAAAGCTGAAGATTGTAGCTTTTTAATGACAACTAGATTGAACTTCTAGTCCTCTAGTCTTCTAGTCAATGACCAAGATTTTTACGAAAATGTGGGGAAGTTGTGTGGGATCATAAAAGACTGAATACTTATAAGACCTTATTCACAGCAGTCCCATCTTTAATTTCTGACATAAATGAAAACGAAACAGTGAGGGATAGACTTTTTTCGCTTATTTAATCATATTCATTGTATAAAGCTATCAAAAAGCTCCTTAATCAAATAACATTTTCCATTTGACATTTACTGAAATTTTTTTTCATTGTTTCATCAGTGGAATGATCCAAAAACTCTTTAAACAACCGCACAACCGGGGTTTGAAATGAGCACCTGCCAACCTGTCAAATGTGGGTAAAAATCGGCAGTGGGGGTTACTCTGTCACACTTACCAGCCACTTTGGCGGTTTACCTTTTCAAGGTTTTTCCTGCATTGACAATTCTATTAATGTCGGGTGACTCTGAGCTGCTGGTGATGTGAATTTAATTTTATTCTTGCCTCTTATAACTTATAATCTGTGACAGTAAAACTTATATGACCCATTTGAATTCTACAGAGAACATTCAAGTATAAATCTCTGTATGGAGGAAATCAAACCCCTCAAACTGCTAGACATCCCCTTTATTATAAACAACACATTAATTATAAATACATTTATTAACATTTTGTAAATAGTTAAGGTGAGCTTTTAATTTTGGGTGTTGAAAATAGGCACCACATTAGCTTTATACTAATAAAGAAATGTCATTATACTCTCAAAAACATTAAGAAACAAAATTGACTTGTAAATGATGCCAATTTAATCCAGTTGCCTCTGAGAGACAAATATTCTATTTCCAAGCACAACATAAAAAAAAATTAAATATTGTGAGTAAAATACACAACATAGTTTTACAGCAGTAAAAATAAAATGTCCGTAGTTTTACCTACTCTGTACAACTATGAAAATGTTGCCTTAAATAACAGAAACCCCTTTTCTGCCTTAAAAACACTTAAACGTGCATTCTGAAATGTTTTTATTTTGTGTGTGTGTGTGTGTGTGTGTGTATGCATGTCATCTTGGAGTTACACTTAGTGGTGTGGATGCAGCATCATTCAAATGCATTACTGATGCCATTGTAGAAATTCTTCACAGTCAGTCATGGTTATAATCATAATCCATGAGTGAAAGTGTTTAATATCTGTGCTGCTACTGAGATTAAGCGAATAGTATTTGCGTGGTCATGTGATTCAAACATGGCAGACTCAATCAGGGGAACCTCTCCATATAAAATAAAAGCTTTTATAAGGTTAATGATATGAGTCTTTCTGGCAGTTCATTTTCACTATTTCATTATTATTGTAGGGATTTTTCTTTAATCATTCTATGTTTTCATATTTAATGTCCTTTTGAAGACATTCTTAAAAGCACAAACAATGCATGCATGAAGAAAAGTAAAATGTGTATATCATTAATCAATTAAATATAATATAAATGACATGTAAATAAATAACTAAATAAAAAAAGTAAAGAAGATGAGCAGTAAACTTACCTTGAGATTGTACAAATGTAAAGGATAAAATCAAAAAGGCAAAGCCGAGGAGTTTTATAGTAACTTTCATTATTGAACGTTTGAGCTCACTTCATAAATGACTGTAACTTTTTTTAATCTTTGTCTCTGAAACTTTATTCTGCTTGGGGATCAACAAGTTAATCATTTACCAAAGTCAGAAAGATGACTCACTTACAGCAGAACCTCTCTGTACAAAGATAACATTTACATTTACATTTATGCATTTGGCAGACGCTTTTATCCAAAGCGACTTACAGTGCACTTATTACAGGGACAATCCCCCCAGAGCAACCTGGAGTTAAGTGCCTTGCTGACACAATGGTGGTGGCTGTGGGGATCGAACCAGCGACCTTCTGATTAACAGTTATGTGCTTTAGCCCTCTACGCCACCACCACTCCATTGATAACAGTTCCTTTAGAAAAAAAATCATACCCAAAGCTGCAATTCACATGTTATTGGGACAAACTAAGAGATAGCTCCTTTAAAGAGAAGTACAGTTTCTTGAGTCACACATTTTAACAGTAAAATACTGTAAAAAAAATTCAGAAATAAAATGTTAATTGATTAACAAATATTAACTGTAAAATATACAGTAAAATGTTTCAATATATTTTAAAAGACAATACAGTAGTTCCCCGTCTGTCGCTCTCTCGACGTTGTGTCGGAGAAGCGTCACTAGGGGTCTCTCTTGAGCGCCGAATATGCCTCTGATCTATGAAAAAAGGCCAATGAGAAGTTGGCAGACAGTATTTGCATACCCCGCCCCCGGACATATGGGTATAAAGGTGAGGAAATACTATGAGTTCATTCAAAAATTTTCTTCGGAGCAGATGGTCATGCAGTGAAGTTTGCCCCGGGGCGCTTCAACAGCGCAGTTGAAAGTGTTATTTTCTCTAAAAGAGCAAATACACAGCTGGCGTTGAATGTCCTTTTCAGGATGCGTCTTTTTAAAGACGTGTTTCCGCCTCTGTGTAGTTTCTGGATGCGGTTGATTTCTCCCCCCCTCTGACGGTCATATAAGCTGCCTTGCGTGCCTGGGCTGCGATTACATGCAGGCAGCGTTTTATGAATGGTCTATGTTCTCAGTGTGAGAACATAGACATGACAGCATTGCGGTCATGGCTTTCTTTTGTCATGAGAGAAAGCCACTTCAGCCGCCTCCCCGCGTCTCGACTCTTTCCTACGGGATTGAGGCAGGTGCCGCAGGCGATGACGGGCTCTGTTCGCCGGGTAAACCCCTCGAACCACCCGCCTCCCCGGCACGCTTGCTGGCTTCCGTCCGAGCTCGGGATGAGCGATTTCTCTCCAATGGTTTATGTTCTCAGTGCGAGAACATAGCCGTGGCAGCATTGCGGTCTTAGATTTCTTTTGTAATGAGAGAGAGCCACTTCAGCCGTCCCCGCGTCTTGCCTCCTTCCTACGGGATTGAGGCAGGTGCCGTGGGCAATGGAGGCGATTTGGGGATAATGACGGGCTGCGTTCGCTGGGTAAATCCTCCGAACCACCCGCCTCCCCGGCACGTTTGCTTGCTTCCGTCCGAGATCGGGATGAGTGCGGCCCGCTTTGCGGCCGGCCTGCCGGTCCCTTGAGCTCCAGGAATTAGATGACAACATCGCCATGGCCAACCCCGTGGTCCAGAAATGGACTGGACCTGGTCGAAATACAGGCTCCTTCTCGAACACCCCCATCTCCCAGCTCCGTCCATTCGGCGGCACCGTTGATGACTCCGCCCAGCAGTCCTCAGCAGTGAAGAAGCAGACGGAGGCCATTTCACAAACCTGCCACCATGGGCCATGCCCCGTCTGCTCGCGAGGGCATCCTCCTACGGCTTAAAAAATAATAAAATGTGCTGCTCCGCCTCAACCAAGAGTGGGCCCAGATCTCAGCAACAGAGTCGAGCACCCCGCAGGAAGCGCACGCCCCCCCCATCTCACGGACCCCTTCGAGGACCCGGAAGGCTCCCAAGCGCTCCAGAGACGGACGACCCAGAGATCGAGACGTTTGCTCCGGAGTTGGTAAACAGACCAAACCGTCCCCCAGTGGAGGGCCAGGTATTTTTGGCACGTTTTTCACTAATAGAGCAATTTCCTCTTTCTGGGTCACCTGGCCCGCAAATGCCGTTCTCACAGCACTCTGCCGCCACACCTCAACAGTCCCGGCACACTGGACGCAGACCCTCCGCCCTCAGCCCCATGACTGTTCCCCGGCCGGCCGGTTATGAAGAGTCCAGAGGACGCCGCTATAGGACCTCCTCCTCAGTCACTAACCCGCCCACTGCTGGGTGTGCGGAGCAAGGTAAGCGCTTCGAGTCTTTTCTCAGCACTAGAGCCTCCCGACGCCGTACTACCTGCTCCGCCCCGCTGTTCCACTGGGTACGTCAAATGTAATCGTCCCCTGGGATGCGTGTCTTTCACTTCCCAATCCGTAATGCTGGCTGGCCAGGACCATCTGACTCGATTACGCAATTCAGTTTGCCAGGCCTCCGCCCCCTTCGTGGGCGTCCGCTTTAACGCAGTACACGGCAAATACGCCAAATCCCTGCGTGTGGAAATCGTCTCTTACTCAAAGACGCGATAGAGCCTGTCCCTCCAACTGAGATTAAGAAGGGTCCCTACAGCCCTTACTTCATTGTACCCAAGGAAGCGCGGCGGCTTACGACCGATCTTGGACCTGTGAGTTTTTCAACCGGGCTTTGCACAAACTCCCGTTCAAAATGCTCACGCAAAAACACATTTAAACTTGCGTTCATCATCTAGATTGGTTCGCAGCGGTAGACCTGAAGGACGCGTACTTCCACGTCTCAATTCTGCCTCGACACCGACCCTTCCCACGGTTCGCGTTCGATGGCCAGGTGTATCAGTACGAAGTCCTCCCCTTCGGCATGTCTCTGTCCTCTCGCGGCCCTTGCCCTGCTCCGGCATTCGCATACTCAATTGGCTCATTCTGGCCCACTCCTGAGAGTTACTATGCACTCACAGAGACCAGGTGCTCAGGCACCTCAGCCGTTTGGGGCTTCAGGTCAACTGGGAAAAGAGCAAGCTCGCCCCGGTTCAGAGCATCTCTTTTCTCGGCATGGAGTTATACTCAGTCTCAATTTCAGCCCGCCTCACCAACGAGCGCGTGCAGTCAGGCCAGGCACGGCGGTCCCTTTAAAACCTTTCCAAGCTCCTGGGGCATATGATATCCTCTGCGGTGGTCGCGCAGCTGGGGTTGATACATATGAGACCGCTTCAGCACTGGCCTCAGACTCGAGTCACGAGACAAGCATGGCGGCACGCACCGTGTGATCATCACCCCCGCCTGCCGCCGGAGGCAGGAGAGTACATGTAAATTATTGTTAAAATTACAGTAAAAAAACGTAATCGGGCGGTCCCACAATTCCCTGCGTGACCCATTACATTTCATTATATTATGTTTCATCATATTTTTTATATCAGTTATGTACACTGGGGTGTGCTGTGTTATATTTGATGTTATTTAGTTAATGTTTACTGCATTATTTAAATCTCACATGTGTTACATGATGGTGTTTATTGTTTGTGTGAGTGATACTGAGATACTGAGCACAAACTCTATACGTTTATTGGTCATTGCTTGTGGAAGAGCCACTACTGATGAACTTTATGTCATCATTTGACCTTCTGTAATTACTATGGTGATTAACAAATACCTTAGAAAGTAAACAACATATTTTTACAGTTTCAAAGGGTATGTTTATGATTTTTTTTTACAGTGCCAATGTGTAAATTACAACCATTTTAAACTGTAAAATATACAGGTTGTTCTTTAAAGTGGTTTACATTTAAACTGTATTTTTTACATAATTATTCTGGCAACCACAGCTGCCAAATTTATTTTGTAAAAACAACAAGATTTTCTTTACAACCTAAAAACAGCAAGCAGCAAAGGGCAGTTTCCAAAATGTTTTCTGTCTTCTGCAGCTTTCTCTTGTTAGATCTTTTGCACTGCCTCATGTAGGCCATGATTTTTTAAAATTATTTATTAAATTAATCTGATCGATGGGCCATTGTTGCAAAGAAACAGACAGAAAGAGACATAAGGAGGAAATTGTATAATATTTTCAAGCTTTCAAACATTGCAACAGTACTGCCACTGCAAAATGTGTTTGTCACTGCCATTGCAAAATATGTCTTTTAGAATTGAGCTGATAAACACAGAAATAGTTTTGTAACTGAGGTTACTTAAACATTTGAGTGTGCTAAACTTATGTAACATAAATGCAAAATGTATGTGAAAAAATCAGATTCCATGCTTTCAAACGATATTACATGTGACTATTTATTTATCTATCCATAGACTTTTACATTTTATGTGTAAACCTACAAAAACACAGACCCGTTAAGGGGTTACAAAAATAAATAAAACTTGTATCCGTGTCCTAAATGAACCTCATTATCTCACACTAAAGAAATGTTTTTAACCAGAAAAGCAGAATGCAGTTTACAGGATCTTACAGTTGGAGTTTGGTAAACACTAAAATGTTAAACTTCAGGTCTTTGACTTCATTTGTAAATGATTGTAAATTAAATTAACTTTTACAGCAAACATAGTTATTTTCATTGCTACTCATTGGTAATCACTTATTTTATGGAGCAACTGCACCACCAAGTGTTCCACATGACAAGTCCAGTGATGGTGTTTTAATCAGATCACATGAAACAGTCCAGAGGTTTGTTCTGAACATTTTAATATTATTTGTATTTTTATTTTAGAAAGGAGTACTCAAGTAAGCATTCACAAAACAAAATGTAGAAATATTCAGATGACAGCTATTTTATGTTTACTTTATGCACAGGACAATATTAGCACTATCTACCAGTCAGAAATAATCTGGTTTGTTGACTGGTGTGATACATTAAGTTAATAATGAACACAAAGAAAACTGAGGAGATTGTCTTTGATCCAAAATGTATAGGTGACCATTGTCAAGTGGTTATACATGACCAGCACATTATTCAAACACAGACTTATATGTAATTGGGCGTTTATATAGCTAGTTCATTTACTTGGGATACACACATTGAATTGGTTTGCACCCGTCTGCACCAGAGATTGTATTTTATTATGCAGACTATACAACTCAAATCTAAATGGGTGCACCTGGTAATGACAGCAATGAAAATTGTTGGGCAGGAAGAACATCTTAATCTTCAGGGTTTATATGAGCAATGCATTCTTAATCAGGTGTAGAAGATCTTATGTGATCAAATTCATTTTTTGTATTCACAGTATGAATTGCTTCCCTCCTGGAGAAGATTTAGAGTTCCATTTAGCAAATTAAACACATATAAGAATTCCTTTGCACCTGTATCTGTGCTAATGTTCAATAGTTTAGCTTGTTGATATGTTAATATTTGTATTATATTATATGTAGTATTTGTGTGTCTATGTGGTAATGTTTGATGCTTTTGTGATGTGTTTTTTTCTTATTCTGTCAATGCAGCAACATGAAGTCCAAAACAAATTTCTCTTCGAGGGACAATAAAGTATACTTAAACTTTAATATGAACATCAATCAACAACAATTGATGATATGAAGATTCAGGAGATTCAGTTGACATTTTGCTTGGTTTATAAAAACAACAACAACTACATTTTAGGTCTGAATTTTTTAACTCCCCTTTAAATGTATAGCCCAAACTATCCCAGATTACATTTACATGGAAAAACCATAATGTATAAAGTTGTTTTAAAAAAATATATATATAATAATATTCCCTTCGGCAATGTTTCTCATAAGGCAGTGGTCCTCATCCTGGAATACACCAGTATGACACATTTTGGATGCCTCTCTTATCTGACACACCCAGTTCAGGGCTGCATCCGAAAGCTTTAGGAGTGGTCAATGACTCTGAAAAGGGGGTACAATCAGGACCTTTTGTCCTGGGCCAGGGCTTGAGGGGGACCCAAGTAGAGGGGGTGTCCATAGAAAGGCTATTCCATATTGTATAGAGCATCTAAACACTTGATATGGTGAGCAAACTCAAAATCTATGTGGGTGGCGCACATTGATCTGATAACTTTTGTTTTAGCACAGTGGTTGATTGACAGGTGAGAGGTGACACTACACTACTGCTGGGATGCATACAGGACGGATAGTGTTCACACCTCAAAAGCAACATGGTCACATCCATATGTGTTTTTTGTAATCCTATCACAAAAAGATCACAAAACACATTTAGACCTATATTTAGTGCTGAGCACATGTATTTTTCTTATGTCTTCCATCACCCATACAAGAACGTGCATTTTGTTTACCACAGCTGTTTGTAACTTGGCTGTATGGGTAGTACTGTTAAGCCTGGAGACCTACTCTCTATTTCATAGAATCCATCTTTTCCTGACTTCTCCATGGATTCCGCCATTACAGCAAGAGTCTTCCTCTTGGATGCTCTGCCCTTCTGCTTACTGGTGATGGTGAGCAGCAGAGGCTGTTAGAGGGTGTTATATCAACTACATGTGGCTTAAAAACTACTAGAAAATGAATGTTTTTCAGTAGCTGATAATGCCCGAAACATTTCAAACCGAACCAGATGTAATAAGCAGAGGTCGCATTAATCTAATTATCTGTCACTTGACGGAACATTGATGGATAATTCCAAATGCTGTCCATCATTTTGGCAGACAACAAAGTGGGAAAATATTTAAACCAAGCTCCTCATTTTTTTCAATTTTAATAATTTTCAAGTTTCTCTGAGAGTGTATTTGAGTGTTTTTTCAGCATTCTGCGTGAGAAGCGGCAAATTTGCCATGAGCTCTCGATTTTCATAAGGGATGTCCTCTTTTCTCGGAAATGTCCTGTTTTTCTAAGACTTATTCTTGCTCAACAAAAGAACAGATGAAAGTTCTAGAGCCAAGTGGAGTAACTTTACCATGTAAATGTGTGTGATTAGATTGTGTACTTATCCATTCGTGGGATTGTCGTCAAAACCGTATGTCCATACGCAGCTTTTTGTGAGAAAGGGATTTTTGTTAAGTAAACACAGACTGTTCCACAGTGATTGACTGTTATTATTGATATTTTCAGTGCTTTGTAATGTGAATAAGCTGCGAAGCAGAAGTCTTTAACATCCACAGTGGAAGAAAGCTCTAAGCATAATGGGAAAATTCGCAGCCAGTGAAAAAGGTGGATACACTCGATAAGCACTTTATTAGGAACACCTGTACACCTACTTATACATGCGATTATCTAATCAGCCAATCGTGTAGCAGCAGTGCAATGCATTAAATCAAGCATATATGCAGGGGCGTGTCTATGGGGAGGCTTGGGGTGGCAGTGCCTCCCTAGGATAAACTGCCTCCCTGAGAATTTGAGAAATAATCTGTCCATCTGATCAGAGGCGGCGGCAGCCGATTTTGCCGGGCTTCAGCCCGAATGTTTTGAGTGTAGCCCGAATGTATTTTGAAAAGTTGACTGACAAATATGAAACCGGACAAAAGCCTATGTAAACCCCGAAATCATAAGTTGCCTTATTTCATTGTGCTTTGGCTTTGCACATACTGCATACAGCCTGTAAAAATAGACATAGGCATAATCTAGCCTATAGAATAAGTTCCTTTGCTGTCAGTAGCCTATGGCGACTCCGTTTGTTCCTCTCTGTTGAATATGCAGCAGGTAGGGGAGGAGCTTGCACAGTCGTTGACATCAACTAACGTTACTTAGTGGCGAGTTAACGGCAATTAACTGAAAAGACAGCAAAAATTAAGCAAATGAGGCTTTGGGGATTTTTCCGAAAGAAGTCAGTGGGTAAGAATTCACATTTGTTTTTGTCCTTAAAGTCTTAAGATCATCATCTAGCTGGCTTTCACCCACAGTAGGCTAACCCTCAAGAGTTGTAGCCTCTAACCTCCTTGTTTAGATTGGTGCAGCTTGGTAGCTCAGAGTTAACGCAGTTGCCTCCCTCGCCAGATACCGCGGTTTGAGTCCCGTTCGGAGTGTACTTTTCTTGTTTATCAGGTGTTGTTTTCGCTAAGGATAACCAATAAGTATTAACATAAAATGTATGTGTGACTTGTTTTGTGATATTAGTTTGTAGGAAATATACACTTTGATTTGATTAAGTGTAGCAAAGACGAGCTACAGACTGAGGAGCATCAGCAGCAGCTGTGCCAGAATCAGGCATGGAAACTGGTAACAATTAATAAGTCACTTTACTTTAGAGAAAGTTAAAAGTGAAACATTGTTTATCTCAATGATCCTAATGAAAGGATTTTGACAGATGAATTATTCTCAGAGATGATGAGAATTATATACAGTTCGATGCTATAGTGTGTCAATGAACTTTCATTGTCTTTCTCAGTCATTCATGTATTGCTTTAACTTAGTATCTTATACATCATTTTGACTATTTATGTCAAAAAATATAAATTATTTATATTCAATATTTTTACCTCACTTTACTCACTATAATATAACTCTTTTGTGATGACTTTATGTTAATGTACATGAAAATTCAAGAATCATGATAGATATTAGGGCAATCCCACTGATCTGCTCTTCCCAATACATTTTCTTCAATGGTATTGGTCTACAATTTGAAATATGTAGCTTTGATGAATTAGTTGTGTGAAGCTGATTTGCAATAAGTTATGTGCTGTATCTGTTCTTTTACATCACAGATGATTCAGGGAGGAGAGAGGATGTTGAGGATAGTACTAGAGTGGAAGATTTAGGAACTGTAGAAACAGGCCCAGCCAGAGCAAAACTCAAAGAATAACCACTCACCAGCTTTGGACTACAGGGAAGTGGTTGCTAGTGTGAAAATAAAATTGTCTGGGCTAAGCCCCAGATGTCCTTCAATGCTGGAAACGCCTTTGCATCTGATGATAAATTACAATTTAAAAGTGGATTGTTTTGTGCATATTTTTCCATCGCTAGCAGATGAGTGAGGTCTGACACAACAAAAATCCAGTTTAAGCCCTATAGTCTAATAGGGGCCCTGTGCCTATCTCTGGGTTCCTGGCTTAGAAAAAGATATGCACTAAAACAGATTGTGTGTAGTATAGCTTAATTTTGCACCGATTTTTTCAATTGTTTATGTTGCCCCCAAACAAGCCAAATGCCCCCCCAAACATGATGTCCTGGTAACCCCTCTGGCGTGCTGACCCGAAGGTCGAGTCTTCCATGTCAGATGCCAGAACGCTCTCCGATGCAGCGGCGAACTGACTGGCCATGAGGCGAGCCGCTGCAGCGGCGAACAGACTGGCCATGAGGCGAGCCGCTCTCACCTCAAGCTTGGACAGGGGGCAGTTCAAAAGCCGCTGATATGCACCGTAGATCCAACAGCGTAAGCTCTGCAGAGGTGAGTGGAACAGTAAGTGATCTCAGCTCACACAACCGCTCTGCTCTGAAGAAGAAATCTGAATGGACAGATGCATGATTCCATCCTTTTATAACCGTATGTCTGGGGGATGGACATACAAATTCTGTCTTCCAATTTCTCATTGGCCTTTTCTCAAGTTCAGAGGTAACCAAGGCCTTCAAAGCAGTTCCCTAGTGTCGCTTCACTCGACACAACGTCGAAGTGAGCGACAGATGAAGAAAGACGTCTTTCCGAAGCACCACATTTATTAGACAATGTGTCACATCAAAAAGAACAGCAACTTGTAAAAAAAAGCGCGTCTGTTATTCACCTTTTTCCTGAACTCAGAACTGTTCCACGATTCATAACAGAAGCCTGTGTTAGTTTTCTGGCTCAAGTTTTTCTAGACTCAAACAGACCTGTAAAATGGTTGATGTTCTCTGTCTGGATCACAATTTTTGTTAGTTTTTACATAGCTTCTTATGAAGCCCAGAACCAGAGAACAGTCAGCAGCAATCATGGCACACAGTGGTCGGTCAAGAAAACAGAAGGTATACATTCTAGTTGTTTTTGGCACAAAAACACGTTCAGTCTAAACGGCCCCTTAGAATACTGTGGAATACTATGTTTTGACTACTTTTACTGCATTCAAATACATTTTAAAAGGCTGTAATGGAAATATGTCATTTTATCACAACTATGTCCACTGTAAAAATTAGCTCTTCTTGTTGTACCTTTTAGTGAGGGAAATATAAATGGACTGTGTCTAGATACTTTGAACAATAATTAAAAAGGAAATATAAAAGCACTTCTGTAAATGTTTAAATCCTTTAATTATAAGCACTGCAGTGTAAAAAACCAAGGGAACACTAACAATACAGCATAATACGTCATAAACTCAACAAAACAATTCAAGGACTGACAAATGATGATGAAAACTAGAGGGTATATATACACAGGGAAACGAATGAGGTTATGGAAGGCAGGTGCAGATGATGAAATAGTGACAGTAACGTGCATGTAAAATGGCTAGAAATAGCATTTTAGCGTAGTGTAAAGCTGACAATTTACACAAGGTTTATTTCCATTTCTTTTGCTCCAAACTTACTTCAAACTTACTTCTCTGTCTGCTCGTATTAATGTAACACATCATAAAAAAGTGTTTCACCGCTGTTCAAATGCACTTTGGATCACATCATTTATATGTATAAATGTTTTCCATCTGAATGGACTAAATATTAAATTAAACAAATGACAATAAAATGCAAAGTAATCTCTTCAGTAATCAAAATACTTTTTGTAATGTAACTGTATTCTAATTACTAATTATTAGATTCCTCCGTAAGGAGGGAATCTATTGTATTTGTCGGTTTTATTATTATTATTATTATTATTAGATTCCTCCGTAGGAGGGAATCTATTGTAATTGATGGTTTTATTATTATTATTATTATTATTATTATTATTATTAGATTCCTCCGTAGGAGGGAATCTATTGTAATTGATGGTTTTATTATTATTATTATTATTATTATTATTATTATTATTATTATTATTATTCTTCTTCTCCTTGAGCCCCAATAGCTCAAAAAGTCACTGGTCAAAAATTTTCTAAATTGGCACATTGATACTCCATGCCAACGGGTACCCCCAAACCAAGAATGGCCCACATTCGCCCATAGGTGGCGCTACAGGCCACGCCCAAAAAAACAAAATTCAAAGTGATACAATTTCCACGCCATTTGTCCAAATCTTCTGAAATTTGGTGTACATGCCTCATTCCTCATGGGGAACAAAAAAGCCTCAAGAACCCATAACTTCCGCCATGATGGATTTTCCCGTACGTTGAAAATTTGCGAAAACCTACAAAACTCTTCTTCTCCTGAACCGTAGCTCCAATTGACTTGAAATTTGGTACACATGTGTAGAATGGACATCCTTGAAAACGTTACTTAGGAAAAATGAATACGATACAAAATGGCTGAAAGGGGCGTGTTTATGTAAATGTCCAAATTTTAACAATATATACGTGTCAATAAATCAAATGTAATTTTGACTGATGGTTTTTCAAACCTAACATGCTTAAAGATGACATCACTCTGAAGTACTGTGCAAAGAATGGCCATGCCAAAATTCCCATTTTCTGGTCAAAAATGTTCTAATTTGGTAAATTAATAGTACAGGCCAACAGGAATCCACAAACCAAGAATGACCGACATACGCCACTAGGGGGCACTACAGGACAAGCCAAAATTCCCATTTTCTGGTCAAAAATGTTCTAATTCGGTACAAGAATAGTACAGGCCAACAGGAATCCACAAACCAAGAATGACCGACATTCGCCACTAGGGGGCACTACAGGACAAGCCAAAATTCCCATTTTCTGGTCAAAAATTTTCTAATTTGGTACTTTGATACTACAGGCCAACAGGAACCCACATACCAAGTGTGGCCCACATTCGCCCTTAGGGGGCGCTACAGGCTACTCCAAAATTTCGTTTTCTGGTCAAAAACGTTCTAATTTGGTACATTGATACTGCAGGTCAACAGGAACCCTCAAACCAAGAATGGCCAACATTCGCCCCTAGGGGGCACTACAGGCCATGCCGAAATTCCCATTTTCTGGTCAAAAATGTTCTAATTTGGTACATTAATAGTACAGGCCAAAAGGAATCCACAAACCAAGAATGACCGACATTCACCACTAGGTGGCGCTAGAGGCCAAGCCGAAATTCCCATTTTCTGGTCAAAAAAGTTATAATTTGGTACATTGATACTACAGGCCAACAGGAACCCACAAACCAAGTATGGCCCACATTCGCCATTAGGGGCGCTACAGGCCACTCCCAAAATTTCGTTTTCTGGTCAAAAATTTTCTAATATGGTACATTGATACTACTGGCCAACAGGAACCCACAAACAAAGAATGGCCAACATTCGCCCCTAGGGGGCACTAGAGGCCACGCCGAAATTCCCATTTTATGGTCAAAAATGTTCTAATTTGGTACATTGATACTACAGGTCAACAGGAACCCTCAAACCAAGAATGGCCAACATTCACCCCTAGGGGGCGCTACAGGTAATTCCCAAAAGTCCCATTTTCTGGTCAAATATTTTCTAATTATGTACATTGATACTACAGGCCAACAGGAACCCACAAACCAAGAATGACCCACATTTGACCATAGGAGGCGCTACAGGCCACGCCCCCAAAAATATTTTCAAAGTGATACCATTTCCACGCCATTTAACCAATTCTTTTGAATCTTGGTGTACATGCCTCATTTCTCATTGGGAACAAAAACGCCTCAAGGATCCATAAGGTATGATGGATTTTCCTGTAGACTGAAAATGTTTCGTTTAGGATTCAGACAGAAATACATGTTTTTTGGATTCATCCATTGAGAGGGTTTAACCCCAACCCTCTACTGATCAATTTGAAATGATTTGCCATTTTGAGGAGGAATCCGCATTGCTGCTTGCAGCTATATTTATTATTATTATTATTATTATTATTATTCTTCTTCTCCTTGAGCCCCAATAGCTCAAAAAGTCACTGGTCAAAAATTTTCTAAATTGGCACATTGATACTCCATGCCAACGGGTACCCCCAAACCAAGAATGGTCAACATTCGCCCATAGGTGGCGCTACAGGCCACGCCCAAAAAACAAAAATTCAAAGTGATATAATTTCCACCCCATTTGTCCAAATCTTCTGAAACTTTGTAAACATGCCTCATTTCTCATGGGGAACAAAAAAGCCTCAAGGACCCATACTTCTGCCATTATGGATTTTCCTGTACAGTGAAAATTTTGGAAAACCTACAAAACTCTTCTTCTCCTGAACCTCAGCTCCAATTGACTTGGAATTTGGCACACGTGTGTAGTATGTATGTCTTTCCAAACGTTACTTAGCAAAAATGAATACAATACAAAATGGCTGAAATGGACGTGTTTATGTAAATGTACACACAAAAGATGATCAAAAATTTTTAAAATCCCATTGATTTACAATGGCTGAGCAAAAGTGCTCCCTCTACTGGACAAATATGGTCCACATGTAAAATCCCATTCACTTACATTGGCTGAGCAAAGAGGCTCCCTCTACTGGAGTAACTCTGTCTACCACATGCAGCTCTTCTGTAGCAATCTCTCTAATGAAGCATTTCGGTCTCCTAGTGGGTGGAGCTCCAGACTTAGACTACAGAAGACATTTTGCGTCTGCATGGAGGTATGTCAAATCAATTGTGTGTCTTAATGCTTTCCAGTTTGAACATTCAAGCGATTTTACACTATTCAACTCAACAAAGGCAAAACAACTCAAATAAATGTTTTCGAGCAGTTTGTGTGACACAGCGAGCGAGCCGCGTCGCGTCTAACGTTCGCACGCCGATGAGAGTTCGCTTTCCCTTCTTGCGTTTCAACGGACAATTTCATACACCAAAATACATGATATATTGGGGTGTCTGCTATATCTCAAGTGAACAAACAGTTGATAAAGAAATCGGGTATCAATATATTGAATTATGAATTATTGAAGGGGTCTAGTGATGCCGCTGTGATGTCCTGTTAGATTTTTCTCTATCGAGACAGCGTTAACGTATCAAAACTTCCGAGTATGATGTTGTTTAATTGTCTCTGACAACACGCAATCCTCGAGGCGAGATCATTTTTGCTCGCATCTTCACGAAGGTTTGTTGGTTGTGTACAATGGTTGCCTGCTTGAACATTCAAGCGATTTTACACTATTCAACTCAACAAAGGCAAAACAACTCAAATAAATGTTTTCGAGCAGTTTGTGTGACACAGCGAGCGAGCCGCGTCGCGACTAACGCTCGCACGCCGATGAGAGTTCGCTTTCACAGCTTCATGCGTTTGAACGGACAATTTCATACACCAAAATACATGATATATTGGGGTGTCTGTTATGTATCAAGTGAACAAACAGTTGATAAAGAAATTGGGTATCAATATATTTAATTATGAATTATTGTGAACAACACGGATGCCGCTGTGGTGTCCTGTTAAGATTTTTCTCTCGAAACAGCGTTAACAGCTTAAACAAAATACTGCGTTATTTTTGCACATACAGATACATTTAATACATCGTCACAAACTATGAAAGTTGTACTTTTATTTGTTGTAAAATAAAGAAAATAAACCGTGTGCTCTTTGTCTAAGCGAATATCTTTCTGAAACACGTCACAAAAACTTACACAAACATGAAACATATGTCTAAAGAAAGTAGGGATGGGCTGATCAATCCTAACGTATCAAAACTTCCGAGAATGATGTTGTTTAATTGTCTCTGACAACACGCAAACCGCGAGGCGAGATCATTTTTGCTCGCATCATCATGAAGGTTTGTCGGTTGTATACAATGTTTGCCTGTTTGAACATTCAAGCGATTTTACACTATTCAACTCAACAAATGTCAAAACAACTCAAATACATGTTTGCGAGCTGTTTGTGTGACACAGCGAGCCGCGTCGCGTCTAACTCACGCACTCCGATGTCTTTCGCTGCTGCTTGCGTCTGAACGGACAATTTCATACAACAGAGTGTCAAAATACATGATATATTGAGGAGTCTGTTATGTCTCAAGTGAACAAACAGTTGAGAAAGAAATCTGGAATAATTATATTTTATTCTGGCATTATTCCAGATGACGTCCTGCTATATTTTTCTCTCGAAACAGCGGAAACAACTTAAACAAAATACTGCGTCATTTTTGCCCATACAGAAACATGCAAGACATCATTACGAACTATGAAATGTGTACTTTTATTTGTGTACACTTACAATAACAACAAAACCTTGTGCTTTTGTAAAATAAATAAACAGGGTGCTCAGTCTCTGTCTTCGCGATTATTTTTCTGAAACACGTCACAAAATTCAAGTGAACAAAATCAACCATTCACGCAGTCTGTATTTTATCATCTCACAATGAATACAAATGCAACAAGCATGGCACAAAACGAAAATAATGATACTTCTCAGTTCTCAAAAGATTAAACTGAACTGTGCCTTAAGTATCGTATCATGCGATAAAAGCCTCTTAAAGAGACAGTAACAATTTAGCCTTCGTCCTGAACATAGACATTCCCAAGTAATTGAGAAGTACAAATGGTATTATTTTAAGTTTTTTTATTTCTCTCTTACCTTGTAAAATGCCACGTTTTTGAATGGCATGTAAACACAATCACTCCATTTTTTTCACTGGATCTGTTGCTATTTTAATGATTTAAAAATCAAAGCACTGACCATTTAAAGTGTGAGCTTGTAGGCTACATTTTGAAATAGTTATAAACAGTCACAGCTATACAGTGTTATTATGTGCCTAGATAGTCTTTCAAATAAAATTGCTTGTGATATGCTTATGTAAATCACACAAAAAAAACAGAAAAAAATCTTAAGAGAGAAGTGAAAGTGAAAGTAGAGATTTTCAAAGTGATTTTTCATTCAAAGTGATACAATTTCCACGCCATTTGTCTAAATCTTCTGAAACTTGGTGTACATGCCTCATTCCTCATGTGGAACAAAAAAGCCTTAAGGACCCATAACTTTCACCATGATGGATTTTCCCGTACGTTGAAAATTTGCGAAAACCTAAAAATACTCTTCTTCTCCTGAACTGTAGCTCCAATTGACTTGAAATTTGGTACACATTTGTAGAATGGACATCCTTGAAAACATTACTTAGGAAAAATGAATGTGATACAAAGTGTCTGAAAGGGGCGTGTTTATGTAAATGTCCAAATTTTAACAATATATACCTGTCAATAAATCAAATGTAATTTTGACTGATGGTTTTTCAAACCTAACATGCTTCAAGATGACATCACTCTGAAGTACTGCGCAAAGAATGGCCGACATTCAGCCCCTAGGGGCGCTACAGGCCATGTCGAAATTCCCATTTTCTGGTCTAAAATGTTCTAATTTGGTACAATGGTACTACAGGCCAACAGGAACCCACAAACCAAGAATGGCCGACATTCGCCACTAGGGGGCGCTAAAGGCCACGCCAAAATTCCCGTTTTCTGGTCAAATTTTTTTTTAATTTGGTACATTGATACTACAGGCAGACAGGAACCCACAAACCAAGAATGGACAACATTCACCCCTAGGGGGCGCTACAGGCCATGCCAAAATTCCCATTTTCTGGTCTAAAATGTTCTAATTTGGTACAATGGTACTACAGGCCAACAGGAACCCACAAACCAAGAATGGCCAACATTCGCCATTAGGGGGCGCTACAGGTAATTCCCAAAAGTCCCATTTTCTGGTCAAACATTTTCTAATTTGGTACATTGATTCTACAGGCCAAAAGGAACCCACAAACCAAGAATGGCCCACATTCAGCCCCTAGGGGCGCTACAGGCCACTCCAAAATTCCCATTTTCTGGTCAAATATTTTCTAATTTTGTACATTGATACTACAGGCCAACAGGAACCCACAAACCAAGAATGGCCCACATTCGACCATAGGTGGTGCTACAGGCCACGCCCCAAAAAAATATTTTCAAAGTGATACCATTTCCACGCCATTTCTCCAATTCTTCTGAAACTTGGTGTACATGCCTCATTTCTCATTGGGAACAAAAAAGCCTCAAGGATCCATAAGGTCCGGTATGGAATTTCCTGTACATTGAAAATGTTTCGTTTAGGATTCAGACAAAGACATGTTTTTTTGAATTCCTGAATTGGGAGGGTTTATCCCCAACCATCTACTGATCAATTTTAAATGATTTGCCATTTTGAGGAGGAATCCGCATTGCTGCTTGCAGCTATATTTTAAATTGTAACTGTAGTGGAATACAGTTACTTATATTTTGTATTTTAAATACGTAATCCCGTTACATGTATTCCATTACTCCCCAACCCTATATATATATATATATATCCTGAGCTGTTGTCATAAAAAAATAAATACTGTTTAAATAAACAATTTTTGAATACTCTGCAAAGTGAATAGGAAAAATAGTAAACTAGAACTATGTATTTACTTTTATTTTTACTAATTTACCAGATAAACTGTCCTTTGTCTTTTTTTTATGTATTTACCTGCAGCGTTTGAAGACCCATATGTCTTAAAACACAAAAGAAGACAGAAAATTCTTGCATGTAACTCCATTGTCCAGCTTTGAATGTCTTCTTGAAGTCAAACAGGACGAAGCTGAAAAATCTTTCTGTCTGCAAATATTGGTTGACCAAAGCCCTCTCTTTTCAGATAGAAAGTAAACATGTGTGATACAGGATGTAAATGGGTAAATCACGTGGGAATAATTTCGACACAACTTGAAGAAAGTAAAAAAGACTAAAGGCTTTAATGTTGAAATGTTTGTGAACATATTTTAGTCTGGTCATCAACCCCGGTTTAAACATTAACAAAAATCCAAAACAAATGAACTGAATGCACACAATGTGAAAATGAAGAACTGGGTTAATTTGAGTTGATGTTGTTAAATTGATGTAGAGCAAAAACATTTTATATGTTAACCTGTTAATTGTGTCCTTTATAATTGTGGATAAGTAAATACGATTAAATGGGCCAGTATATGTCACCCTACAATCAGTAAGTGGCATCAGGAGCTAAAAATGTAGACTCCTTCAAATTAATCTATTTCGTTTTTATTTTAATCTCATTATCAAATAGCAAAAAGCAATTTGAGCTATAAATATATTAAATGTGCTGATCATAGTGCATATAGTGTTCTTGCACACTGACAGTTAAACCATGTGTACTGTTGTTGACCCTGAACACTGGTTGGAATTGAACAAATGTTTGTTCCACTGAAAAGCGTCTGTGTGCCAAAAATACAAAACTTAGTAAGAGCTTGAATTAATTAATTGTTTTAATTGCAAGGGTAATTCTGAACCAATTTGAGATAAGACCAATACTAGTTTTTTTTTTTTTTTTGTGAGATTACCTACAATCACGTGTAAAACTAACTGTATGATAAAGCAGTTGGATGTGTGTGTCCATCTTCATTCTCTGGATACATCAGATGGATCATTTAGATCTTAAAATAATCAGATTGTAGTTAGTATGTTTAAAAAAAGATCTCTTTGGCCACTGAATTTTTTTAACATCAGTTAACATGCCAAAACACACTGTCATAAGGTCATTCTGGTCACCCACCAAAATTTTGTAGTTGAACGAAATCACAAGATAGATATATTATTGTAATAAACAGCATAATATAATGTAATGTCTTGTCCTTTAAAAGGATAAGCCATCCCAGATGTATATGACTTTCTTCTGCTGAACACAGTGATTTATTCCATGTCTTATGCAAAGATATGATGGGTTTGGGTGAGAAACGGATCAATATTTAAGTTCTTTTTTAATTATCTTCCCTGCCCAGTAGGTGGCAATATGCACAAATAATTATGTGAATCACCAAAAACAAAAGAAAAGAATGTGAACTTGAAAGTGAAGATTTAAAGTTAAAAATTACTTAAATATTGTGTTCAGCTGAAGATAGAAAGTCATACACATCTGGGATGGAAGGAGGGTGAGCTAATGGTAAGATAATTAAATACTTTTTGTATTACCTGAAGTATAAAAAACAATATTGCCCTTTATTCAAAATGAGAGCACAAAATGTTGATCAAAATTGTTTACATTTAAAATTAAATGTAAAATGTTGCTAAGTGAATAGAAATGCAAGCTAAACTATTTGGTCTCTGTGCCAAAAAGCTGAATCAGAAACAGAATAAGTTGATTTTCTGGTGTTTAGTTTATCATGTTGAGTTTACTGTTTAAATAGAGTTATATATTCAGTGATTCTGTGAATTCTAAGTTATTAAAAATTATATATAGGCTACATTATAGCACTCAGGAACACTTGTACACTTAATTATACATGTGATTATCTAATCAGCCAATCGTGTGGCAGCAGTGCAGTGCATAAAAGTATGCAGGTATGATTTGCACCATGGCATGATTGTTTGTGCCAGACGGGCTGGTTTGAGTATTTCTGTAACAGCTGATCTCCTGGGATTTTCAAACACAACAGACTAGAATTTACTCAGAATGGTGCCAAAAACAAAAAAACATCCAGTGAGTGGCAGTTCTGCTGATGGAAAAGCCTTGTTGATGATAGAGGTCAACAGAGAATGGCCAGACTGGTTCAAACTGACAAAGACTACGGTAACTCAGATAACCGCTCTGTACAATTGTGGTGAGAAGAATATCATCTCAGAATGCTATACATTTCTAAAATGCCAAAACTATTAATTATTTCTGAAATGCCAAAATGCCATTTCTGTGAAAAAATTTGAAACGTATATAGATTTGATTCTATATAAGCAACTGATTTGCATATTGATTAGAATGTACCTAAACAGATTGTTTAAATGGTCTATTGTTGCAGAGTGGAGGGCAGACCCGGCCCCTAATCAGGTTAATCATGGCTGCAAGAGGGATAAAGGCCGACTGGTAATGGCAGTGCGACAGAGAGAGAGAGGTTTACAATCAGTTGTCCGATACCTGTGTGCTTGTGTCTTTTGGTTTAAATTCTTCATTAAATATTATTTGTCAAGCCAGTTCTCGCCTCCTCATTTCCATTAACCCTTTACACCTATCTACAATGAATAATGAAGAAACACTTATATAATATGATTTTTAAAGAAAATAAAATATACATCAATAATTCTGCATTAAAGTTGAATGCATCTAAAAGTTTTTTTTATTTACAGTGGGTACGGAAAGTATTCACACCCCCTTACATTTTTCACTCTTTGTTATATTGCAGCCATTTGCTAAAATCATTTAAGTTCATCTTTTTTCCCTCATTATTGTACACACAGCACCCCATATTGACAGAAAAACACAGAATTGTTGACATTTTTGCACATTTATTAAAAAAGAAAAACTGAAATATCACATGGTCCTAAGTATTCAGACCCTTTGCTGTGACACTCATATATTTAACTCAGGTGCTGTCCATTTCTTCTGATCATCCTTGAGATGGTTCTACACTTTCAATTGAGTCCAGCTGTGTTTGATTATACTGATTGGACTTGATTAGGAAAGCCACACACCTGTCTATATAAGACCTTACAGCTCACAGTGCATGTCAGAGCAAATGAGAATCATGAGGTCAAAGGAACTGCCTGAAGAGCTCAGAGACAGAATTGTGGCAAGGCACAGATCTGGCCAAGGTTACAAAAAATTTCTGCTGCCCTTAAGGTTCATAAGAGCACAGTGGCCTCCATAATCCTTAAATGGAAGACGTTTGGGACGACCAGAACCCTTCCTAGAGCTGGCCGTCCGGCCAAACTGAGCTATCGGGGGAGAAGAGCCTTGGTGAGAGAGGTAAAGAAAAACCCAAAGATCACTGTGGCTGAGCTCCAGAGATGCAGTCGGGAGATGGGAGAAAGTTGTAGTAAGTCAACCATCACTGCAGCCATCCACCAGTCGGGGCTTTATGGCAGAGTGGCCCGACGGAAGCCTCTCCTCAGTGCAAGACACATGAAAGCCCGCATGGGGTTTGCTAAAAAACACCTGAAGGACTCAAAGATGGTGATAAATAAGATTCTCTGGTCTGATGAGACCAAGATAGAACTTTTGGCATTAATTCTAAGCGGTATGTGTGGTGAAAACCAGGCACTGCTCATCACCTGTCCAATACAGTCTCAACAGTGAAGCATGGTGGTGGCAGCATCATGCTGTGGGGGTGTTTTTCAGCTGCAGGGACAGGACGACTGGTTGCAATCGAGGGTAAGATGAATGCGGCCAAATACAGGGATATCCTGGACGAAAACCTTCTCCAGAGTGCTCTGGACCTCAGACTGGCCGAAGGTTCACCTTCCAACAAGACAATGATATTTCAGTTTTTCTTTTTTAATAAATGTGCAAAAATGTCAACAATTCTGTGTTTTTCTGTCAATATGGGGTGCTGTGTGTACAATGAGGAAAAAAAATGAACTTAAATGATTTTAGCAAATGGCTGCAATGTAACAAAGAGTGAAAAATTTAAGGGGTCTGAATACTTTCTGTACCCACTGTATATTATCTAGATATCAGAGTTCACTGTGTTAAGCATTTTCCCAGTTGATATAGTAAATTGTTTAGTTTTATAACATAAGTATTTTAATGTTAATATGGCATCTTTGTAGCACTCTTCCACCAGCTCGACAGCAGCTTCATGTGGCATTTTAGATGCTGTGAATTTTATCTCTTTTTAAACGTAAAGTTCGGTCAAACACCAAAGTCGTCCTTTGAAAAAAATAGTATGTAAAAGAATCACAAGAAAAAAATTATTTGTTCATGATTAACCATGGAATTAAATTTGTGTCATCTGTTGCTGATTTGAATTTTAAGACAATATTTTTTAGCAATCATTAGGATTTTAAATTGAAAGTTGACAGCCCCATACGCTGTGTCTAAAGTGGGTAGGACAATGAGCAATGTCAGCCCCAGAGAATACGGATTCAAAGTGAATAAGCTACAATTCATAATTTCTTGTGTAGTAACATAGTGCTTCATGTCGTTTTAGTTTTTGTGTGAAATATGTTTATATGTCAGATACATTTTTAACTGCAGTGTTGGAACATCCCCATGTCTTTAAACACAAACGAAGACCACAAATTGTTGCATATAATTCCATTTGTCTTGCATTGAGTCTTTTGAGGTTGAAAAGAGTGGTGGAGTGGTGGTGGCGTAGTAGCTAAAGCACAGGGCTGTTAATCAGAAAGTCGCTGGTTCAAACCCCACGGCCACCACCATTGTGTCCTTGAGCAAGGCACTTAACTCCAGGTTGTTACGGGAGATTGTCCCTGTAATAAGTGCACTGTAAGTCGCTTTGGATAAAAGCGTCTGCCAAATGCATAAATGTAAATGAACAAGATCAGAATCCTTTTGTCAGCAAATATCTGTTGACCAGATTCACCTCTTTTCAGATAAAAAGTAAACATGTGTTAGATAGGATGTCAACTGGAGTAAAATCACGTGGAAATTATTTCAACACAGCCTAAAGAAAGTTGAACACGGTGGTAAAAGAGACTTTAATTATCACAAAAAAATACTTGAAATGTAAGAGAAAAAAAATTCTTCTTAAAAGCCTTTGTCTAGTGAGTGAATTTTCAAATTCTTCTCATTATGACTTTAAAATAAAAGGTTGGCTGAACTGTGAGGGGATGGCCCCCTTGTTGCAAGAAATACCAAAAAGCATCCCCATTGTAAAACCACCATCCCCTTTAGATAAATTTAGTCATGTATTACTTAGAATTAATCATGCAAGTAAAATGTTTAATTTTCTATGTTTGATAAATAGCATTTAAATAACGGCGATTAGCTGGTCAGAATTATGCTGCCTGCCTTTACATGCTACCGAATTATCGTAAATCGTAAAAGTTGCACATGAATGACCTCTCAAGTCGAAATTACATCTGGGAAACTCTTAAATAATGTTGATATAGAGTTTCTGATATGGGCGGAGTTCTAAACTTTCAACATGGCGGAGAAGAATGCGGTTTCTGTAGTGAATGACAGGTTTTGTTCATTTTTCTAAATATAGTTAATTGTTAGCGCTTGCCATTTTAGTAATATTAATTTATTTATATCAGCTACCATTTAAGATGCATATTGTACATTTGTAAACTGTGAAAATAGCTTGTATTTGACCAAAATTCCATTATCTTCAGCAAGCTTACTGAGTAATATATATTATGGTGTCAAAATAAAATTTCCTCAGACATGGGTATGAATTAACCTGGTATCATCCATGTTTACTGTTCTTTCCGTAAACAAAATTTTCATGCACTTGCAGAATTGGCCAAGTGACAGTGGGTGTCTGTGACAGTGGGTGAACAATCTACAGATAAAACCTTTTTATGAACATAACGTGGATTCTTTTCACAGAATTCATCGTAAAATACAATAACAGAGAGTAACAGGTGCATATTATGGCCGTGTGTCCTAGGACTCCTAAGAGTCAACGAAGTGGTGCTCATTTTTGTCCAGAACTATTAAATAAAAATACATAAAAATGCAATTCACACCAACCAGTTGCTTGAATACACCTCTTCTATGATGAGCATATTTTCATATTTTCAAGTCATATTGACATTTTTTGTGGGGCTCAAATATGCTAAATGGCTAATCAGAGTCAACTGGAGGTGTACCTGTGGATGTATATTAATGCCTACCTACAAATTCAGTGCCTCTTTTCTTGACATAATGGGAAAATCAAAAGAAATCAGCCAAGACTGTGGACCTTCACAAGTCTAGTTCATCCTTAGGATCAATTTCCAAATGCCTGAAGGTACCATGTTCATCTGTTCAAACAATAGTATGCAAGTATAAACACCATGGGACCACGCAGCCATCATACTGCTCAGGAAGGAGACGCATTCAGGCTCCTAGAGATAAATGCAGTTTAGTGCAAAAAAGCAAATCAATCCCAGAACAACAGCAAAGGACCTTGTGAAGATGCTGGAGGAAACAGATAGACAAGTATCTATATCCACAGTAAAACAAGTCCTATATCCCGTTACTGTTTTACTGTGTGACAAAGCACTTCAAAAGTTCCTTAGACAAATTAATTGAGAAGAACTGGCTCAAAGGAGTGATAATTTCTTCACACATCAAGCATCGCTTCAATTCAAGAGCCCTGTGCACGTTCGTCTATAGCCGTGTTCACAATGGAGTACTATCCATTCTACCTTCACTGTTTTTGTCAAACATAGATATAACAGACACAGAAAGAGTAGACGGTAGTAAGGCATTCAGTACACAGTCTATGTGTTCCATGGAGGGCATCACAACACATTATAGAAATGCACAGGGCACATTTTGTTTGACACAAAATGGACACATGCTGAAATTGTCTCAGTAGATCAGCGCCCCGAACAGACTCCCTCTTTGGTTTCCTTTCGCAGTAACCTCCGTTTCACCCACCTGCCTTTCCACTGCTGTCTTTACCTTTCTTCCCTCACAAGATTTATTTTCCAGCCTGGATCTAAACACTGCTACAGACACACTACGCTGCAGTTTATCAATCTGTCTAGACTGCATCTGTACTCTCTCCTCTAGGCAAGCACGTATGACACCGCCCAGTCCCTGGCATTCTTAGTGAACACTGAGAGGAGATGGCGGAAACCTAAAGCTCCAGCACATCTGAGTAAGTAACAGTCTCTGCTTGCTTCTTTTTCTGAAAACAAATCTGAAAAAAAAAAATCCTATTATCAAGACAAGATCAACAGCACCGCAGACACTCGCAGACTATTTAGGGCATTCAACACACTCCTCTGTCCTCCTCCTCCACCGCTTGACACCTTATTGACAACAGTTGTCTTTGCCACTTTTTAACTAATAAGGTTACAGCCATTAGCAAAACATCTCTGTATGACAACAAAGACAAACGTCTAATGTCTGCTCTGATCACTGCTTCTGTAAGCCCCATGCAGTCATAAACTCTATATTAGCTCTTACCTTAGGTTGTTTTCTTCAAAGTGAGCCATTGTCTACTTGTCTATGAGCTGGGTAAATAATCTAATATTAAGTCTCAGATGTCCAAATCAAAATCTGCAATCTAAAAGAATGATAAAAAATAATTGGCAAATAAGGTTTCAACTACTGTTTAAATATTATTCATCATCTCAAAGCTGACGACTGTTGCTTTTTAGCGACACCTAGATTGAGCTTGTAGTCCATGTTGATGTTATAGAGAGCTGAACAGATCTACACATATAAACACCTTGACTAATGTGGGTGTAAAATACACATTCAGATGTACTTACATGTTTTGTCAGATTTTAACTCTCCATTAGAACACGACATGACCAGATATTCAGATCTCTCCACACCTACAATATTCCATGCAGACTTGCAATAAAGCCATTTCATGTCACCATGTTTTACATATACCTTATATTGGGGGTTGTACATTGTACATTGTGTACATCTCAATAATTTATTCAACTACTGATTAAATATGATTCATCATCACAAAGCTGACGACTGCTACTTTTTAGCGACACCTAGATTGATCTTGTAGTCCACTCAGTGGCCAAGATATTCGATCGAAACCATGGGGAAGGTGCGTAGGATCATAAAAGACTGTGAAAATTTGTCCAATATTTTGCAAATTGTCCACTGTAAGTGTGTAATATAAGCTTTTAAATGTGCGTGTTAAAAATAGGCAGCACATTAGCTGGATACAAATAAAGAAATGCCATTATACTCTTTAAAACATATAAGAAACTGAATTGACATATTTTTCTTTTTTAATAACCTAATTTAATCCAGCTGCCTCTGTGTGAGATTAAACAAATAGTATTTTCATGGTCATGTGATTCTAACATGGCAGACTCCATCAGGGGACCCTCTCCATATAAAATAAAACAGCTTTCATAAGGTTTATGATAAGAAGTCTGTACAATATCTCATGTGAGTCTTTAGGACTAAAACATTTTAATGAGGAAAGAATTACTACATGCACCTTTTAGTTAGTGAAACATGGTACCCGCATTTGTTACTTCTCCTTGATCTAACCCTTAATATTGGTTTTGTTGGTGTAAACTAACGTAGTCACGTTTATTAAGTGATGTTAAATAATACAATTGACTTGATTCAAACCAGTTTATTTAGATGTTACAACATGAAGCAAAATAATGTGAAAGGATATTAAACTCAGTGTAAAGTGTTTGAATACAATTTATTTATGCCAAACATTTTCTGAAGCAATTTTGACAAAAGAAAGTTTTTTTAAATCACAAAAACCATAGAAAGTTAACATAAGCATGTTAATGGTAGCAGTAGTGAACATACAGGTGAAACTCGAAAAATTAGAATATCGTGCAAAAGTTCATTAATTTCAGTAATTCAACTTAAAAGGTGAAACTAATATATTATATAGACTCATTACAAGCAAAGTAAGATATTTGAAGCCTTTATTTGATATGATTTTGATGATTATGGCTTACAGCTTATGAAAACCCCAAATTCAGAATCTCAGAAAATTAGAATATTGTGAAAAGGTTCAGTATTGTAGGCTCAAAGTGTCACACTCTAATCAGCTTAGAGCCCGAAGCCATTTGTTTTGAGAATAATGGCTGGCTGATGAAGTTATTGGCTGGCTAGCAGGCTCAGCCAAAACCTAAATGGCTGCTGCAGCAGCCAAACTTTTCATAGCTGCAAATGGCTGAAGCTGCCACTTCATGTCTACAGATGTCTATGTTATACCGATTTACTAGATCTCAATATTTCCAAGCAATGCATGGCTTACACTATATTTCTACAAAATGCAATACAATGTAATAAAGAAAACACCAGATTTTACTTTCACAACGTATGTACATATTTGCTATAGTGCTAGGCGCATTCAATAGCCACTGTAACGTTAGTGAATAATGTCCCTGATGCTGTGTAAGAATGCACACTTGTCAAACTTCACGGAGTAACGTTATGCATATATTTATGACATGTACAGTAATTCGCTGTTCAACTTTATAGTTAAGGCGAGACACTACAGGTGAATAGGGTAAAATATTTTAACTAGCAGATATCACCATGAAACTTTCCCAGTTGATTACTTACATTAAGATGAGAAAAAATGTATTACAAGTTTTCTTTAATTTAATGTTTAAATATGAAAATTAGGCAATATCTAATTAAATATGTGCTAATTTGCATATATTTTAAAAAACGAAATCTGAGTATTGGATAAAGCCAGGTTAAAAATATTTTTTTAATTGTGTTCACATATTAGATGGGAAAAAAATTACAGAGGGATTTATGGATATCTACTTTTGTTATCCTGTAAATCAGAATATAATGATTTTCACCATGTTTTTGGAATAAAATGTTATATATATCAGGCTAGGAATAATATATTTACAAATCCCTCTGTAAATGTCTTCATAATATAACTAGTACTACTGAAGTGGAGATTTCGGACTTGGAGTATGAGAGAAAGGTCATTTTGAGAAAACGGGCTTTAAAGATTTATCATCAGCCAATGAGATCGCGCATTCAGTCTTTTTACTTTCACGATTGGTTGCTGATAAAAAGGAAATGACCATATTTGGATCCAACAGGATTGTACAGAAGAGAGAGAGCTTCCTAACGGTGCATGTGATAAGAGGGTGAGTGACGGCAGAGATCGCGGAGAAGTATGTTGATTAAGAACGCAAACTTTTGTTGAATTTATGAGAAATCTACAGACGCAAACAGACGAAGTGTAGTAAATGTGTATTTCAGACTTTTTTCACCACAAGTCTGAAAGAAGACATGTTATTGAAGACAAATATCCAAAAATCTCAAAATTGACCAGTAAAAAAAAGCGATGTTTTGCCTGCCGTGTCTCGCCTTAATATAAACACACACTGTTTACAGTATTATTTTGGACAAAGTTTTGCACATTTCACTTCAATGTACACTGAAGCATGCGTCGTGAATTAGCAATGTGGAAACGGTGGTTTGTTACTGCAGTAATATCACGTTCAGTGCCATAAATCTCTCCGTTCCAGAATATCAATCTTTGATTCAGGTGTTTGTGCAACCGTGCCCTGAAGATTTAACAAAAGTCTGGGTAGGCCTAAGTTAAAAAAAAAAGTAAGTAGGAATTAGGAAAGTATGTGAGAAGTGAGATCAAAATTAACTTGCTTGCTTCTTTCCGCCATTTCACCTCAGTGCGAGAAAAAATGCATCGCTTCTTCTGTACGGAAAACGAGCAATTTTAATTGGTCGTCAATTCACTGTGAGTCTGTGTATCATAGCAACGAGCACAAGACTGTGCTGTTATGAATCCAGTGGGAAAATAGATCTCGTGTATTGTTTATATATTTCGTGTGTGTATGTCTCTATGTGATAGAATTATTATTTGATGCAAATAATTCTAGCCGGCTCAGCCAATATTTATCAGATGGCGGCTCATTTTGGCTTACTGAAATTATTGGCTGGCGGCGGCTGAAATTCTAAATGGCGCAAATGGCGAGCCTGGCGGCGCTTCGGGGTCTAAATCAGCTAAACACCTGCAAAGGGTTCCTGAGCCTTTAAATGGTCTCTCAGTCTGGTTCAGTTGAATTCACAATCATGGGGAAGACTGCTGACCTGACAGTTGTGCAGAAAACCATCATTGACACCCTCCACAAGGAGGGAAAGCCTCAAAAGGTAATTGCAAAAGAAGTTGGATGTTCTCAAAGTGCTGTATCAAAGCACATTAATAGAAAGTTAAGTGGAAGGGAAAAGTGTGGAAGAAAAAGGTGCACAAGCAGCAGGGATGACCGTAGCCTGGAGAGGATTGTCAGGAAAAGGCCATTCAAATGTGTGGGGAGCTTCACAAGGAGTGGACTGAGGCTGGAGTTACTGCATCAAGAGCCACCACACACAGACGGGTCCTGGACATGGGCTTCAAATGTCAAACGTCTTACCTGGGCTAAAGAAAAAAGAACTGGTCTGTTGCTCAGTGGTCCAAAGTCCTCTTTTCTGATGACAGCAAATTTTGCATCTCATTTGGAAACCAAGGTCCCAGAGTCTGGAGGAAGAATGGAGAGGCACACAATCCAAGATGCTTGAAGTCCAGTGTGAAGTTTCCACAGTCTGTGTTGGTTTGGGGAGCCATGTCATCGGCTGGTGTTGGTCCACTGTGCTTTATTAAGTCCAGAGTCAACGCAGCCGTCTACCGGGACATTTTAGAGCACTTCATGCTTCCTTCAGCAGACAAGCTTTATGGAGATGCTGACTTCATTTTCCAGCAGGACTTGGCACCTGCCCACACTGCCAAAAGTGCCAAAACCTGGTTCAATGACCATGGTATTACTGTGCTTGATTGGCCAGCAAACTCGCCTGACCTGAACCCCATAGAGAATCTATGGGGCATTGCCAAGAGAAAGATGAGAGACATGAGACCAAACAATGCAGAAGAGCTGAAGGCCGCTATTGAAGCATCTTGGTCTTCCATAACACCTCAGCAGTGCCACAGGCTGATAGCATCCATGCCACGCCGCATTGAGGCAGTAATTAATGCAAAAGGGGCCCAAACCAAGTACTGAGTACATATGCATGATAATACTTTTCAGAGGGCCGACATTTCTGTATTTAAAATCCTTTTTTTTTTATTGATTTCATGTAATATTCTAATTTTCTGAGATTCTGAATTTGGGGTTTTCATAAGCTGTAAGCCATAATGATCAAAATTATATCAAATAAAGGCTTGGAATATCTTACTTTGCTTGTAATGAGTCTATATAATATATTAGTTTCACCTTTTAAGTTGAATTACTGAAATTAATGAACTTTTGCACGATATTCTAATTTTTCGAGTTTCACCTGTATATGTCTGCACACGTGTGTGTGTGTGTGTGTGTGTGTGTGTGTGTGTTTGTGTCCATCTTCATGCTCTGGATACATCAGAGGGATCTTCAGATCTTAATACAGGACAGAATACATAATTACAGATAGAAATATAACAACATTTTTACTTAAGTTGACATGCCAAAACATGAACACACACTTGTATAGGTTCAGTGTTTGTGTTTATCAATAACTAGGACTTCATCTCATCAAAATTTAGTGCTAAAAATAAATCTCCTGAAATCACACAGATATTCATTTAAATTAAATTTGGTCAACAGCATCATCACATGTAACATCATCAATCATTAATTTAATGCCTCTAAAAGAACTCTCTAAAATTCATTGTGAAGATCATACTTTCATTACCTCAGTGTTTCCACTCCAGTTTCTTTTCAATCAAAAACACTTTTTGCCTTGCCTGAAAAAAGGATCAAAAGAACACTTGCTGTGTCAATGAACTTATGACATTATAAGTGCACAAAATAAAAAATACAATGTTAATGACACGGATAGTGTGAGTGATGCTGTTAACTGAACTGGAGTCAGAACACTGAATCAATATAATCAAAACACACTTAATGAGGAGATGATCCTGGAGTTTCAAACAACAGTCTGAACTGTCCTTTTGGGCCTGGCCCACCCAATCATGAACTTGGCCCACCTTGAGAACTACACCTACACCCACCCCTCCAACTGTTCGGCCCACCCGGTGGGTCGTTTGGCCCACCATACATCTTAGAGCTGGAGCCAGGCCTGTCTCAAATACATCATTCAGCTGAAATATATATATGAACTTGCTCTTATCGATTCAAATGACTTTTATTCAATTTTAAGATGACTGTAAGTGACACATGCAGGGAAAATAATTAGCTAGGGAACAATAATATTGCAAAACAATTTCCATTGTGTGTTTATTACAAGCCACAGTGTATCATCACAAATATTTGCCTTTCAGGTAAAGATCTGCACAGATGTTATAAAGAGCTGAACAGATCTACAAATATAAACACCTTGACTAATGTGGGTGTAAAAATACACATTCAGATGTACTTACAAGTTTTGTCAGATTTGATCTCTCCATTAGAACACGACATGACCAGATATTCAGATCTCCTCCAATCTCCAATATTCCATCCAGACTTGCAATAAAGTCTCACGAGTGTCACCATGTTTAACAAAGACCTTATATTGGGGGGTTGAACATTGTACTTCTCAGTAATGTCAGGTGTAATTTCACAGGGCTCTATGACAGTTAAAGTCAATCTGATTAGACACAAATTGTAAAATAGTTCTTGATGAGAGTGAGATTCAAGAGAATAATTTAGAAACAGACGACTCACCCAGACACTTTGGAGGGGTCTCCCATCTCCCATTCTGACACGTATAATATTGCTGTTGTTTGTCTAGCACATAGTCTCTTTTGCAAATATAATACACCTGTGTAATTACGTCACCATTCTTTCTAACTACAGTAAAGTCTCCATGTTCAAGATGAGGTGGCGGTGGACAGATTTCACCTAAACAAATGAACGTAACAGACATATTTTCATCCATTTTGAGCAGTTTCACAATTTCCACAGAAAATATTTGTTCACTTTGAAATCATCTACATTTTTTGCAGAACATTGTTTATCATTTTAAATCTCATTGATGAGCATCATATATACAGTATATATATATATATATATATATATATATATATATATATATATATATATACCAATTAAATGTTTGTACATAACCTCTAATATTTTATGAATACTATTTTCCACATATCATAATAAAAGCAAAGCTGTCAAACCTGAAATACCACAGACAGATTTATGGGCATTACGTTGTGACTAAAAAAACAACAATGACAAAAAAAACCATAATAATAATAATTAAAAAAATAAAATAATAATAATAATATAATATATATATATATATATATATAAATAACCAACAAAAACTCAGACATTGTCAGACAATGTTGATTACACCTCTGCACACTTTTCTTTCAACCACCTTCTTGAGGTTCATCCTGTGATGCTTTGAAAACAGTATTAAAGGAGTTCCCATGTATACTGTGCACTTGTTTTCTGCTCCAAAAGAAAAATGTTTTTAGAAATAATAAAAAAGTGTTAATGTTGTCAAATGTGTTCATGTTTATTTTGGGGATTTCTTTCATAGTTATTCAATATTTAATTAAGAATACTAATGATCAGATTTTCAAGTGTTATTTTTATATTATTACTATGGTCAGGCATTACAATGGTGGAGTTAATAAACACAAATATGAATAAATATGAAACTAATGTGTAAGTTTAAATCTCCCTCTGTTCCGCTCCCACAAATTCACTCAATCAATAGCAGTGTTGGGTAAATTACATTAAAAAAGTAATCCACTACTGATTACTTCTCTAAAATTGAAATATGATTATTTTACTGATTATTTCATTGGGAAGTAATTAGATTACTAAGTAACTCTATAAAACCAATTAAATCTGCGAAAAAACCCAAATGTGACACTAATAGCTCTTTTAGTACTTTTAATATTGACTTTTACAGCAATATGACAAAGACAGTACCTTGCTTAAAGAGATCCAATGTATCTCAAATATGCAACTTAACTTTCTTTTCTCAAATATGCTGTAGTGTTGTGTTTATACAACTTTACAGCAAGTGGATTATTTCTACCTCTCTGCTTGTGCTCAGATGAATTGATTATCCTTTATCACTTACGCACTGCATTGCATTGTGTCTGGGTTTATTTTGTGTACAGTGCATAAAGAAATAAAATAACCATTTTTCATGATGCTATTCCATAAATGTTTCCACCTTGTGAGTGATATATCCCTCTTGCTCCGTTTTCAGGTCCGTTCTGCATAATGCGGCAGCTCATTTAAGATTATCGCAGCCCATTCTGCCTGTTTCGCGTCGGTTCTCCCTATGGCCAGACCTCCCCTGATCGGACCCAAATTGCGTCAGCAATTTTATTTTGTACAATTTTAGAGTGAAAAAAGGAAAGGAGCACCGTGCAAAAGTTTAGACACCTCAAAAGATTTGAGCTCTCAGATGACTTTTACCAAGGTCTCAGACCTTAATTAGCTTGTTAGGGCTATGGCTTGTCACAATCATTGTTTGGAAAGGCCAGGTGATGCGAATTTCAAAGATTTACATATACTCTGAATCCTCAAACCTTGTCCCAACAATCAGCAGCCATGGGCTCCTCTAAGCAGCTGTCTAGCACTCTGAAAATTAAAATAATTGATGCCCACAAAGCAGGAGAAGGCTATAAGATAGCAAAGTGTTTTCAGGTAGCTGTTTCCTCAGTTTGTAATGTAATTAAGAAATGGCAGTTAACAGGAATGGTGGAGTTCAAGTTGAGGCCAAGAAAACATTCAGAGAGAACTCCTCGTAGAATTGCTAGAAAGGCAAATCAAAACCCCTGTTTGACTGCAATAGACCTTAAGGAAGATTTAGCAGAATGGAATAGTGATGCACTGTTCTACTGTGCAGAGACACCTGCCCAAATATGACCTTCATGGAAGAGTCATGAGAAGAAAACCTTTCCTCCGTCCTCACAAGAAATTTCAGTGTCAGAATTTTGCAAATTAACACCTAAACAAGCCTGATGCATTTAGAAACAAGTCCTGCAGACTGATGAAGTTAAAATATAACTTTTTGGCCACAATGAGCAAAGGTATGTTTGGAAAAAAAGGGAACAGAATTTCATGAAAAGTACACCTCTCCAACTGTTAAGCACGGGGTGGATCGATCAGGCTTTGGGCTTGTGTTGATTCCAGTGGCACAGGGGAACATTTCACTGGTAGAGGGAACAATGGATTAAATTAAATACCAGCAAATTCTGGATGCAAACATCTATAAAAAAGCTGAAGATGAAGAGGATTGCTTCAACAGGATATTGATCCTAAACACAACTCAAAATCCACAATGGATGACTTCAAGAGGTGCAAGCTGAAGTTATTTAGCTGGCTACAAATAGCTTTTACAAGCTGGGATACTTTCCAGGGGTGTTACTAAGTACTGACCATGCAGGGTGACCAAACTTTTGCTTCTGGCACTTTTCCTTTGTTATTTTGAAACTGTAAAAGATGTATAACAAAAAGTAAAATTGCTTAAAATATTAAAGAAATGTGTCATCTTTAACTTTATGCCTTTTGGAAATCAGGCCAACTTTTGCTCGCTTAGCTATTCACAGCAACAGAAATTTTGATCAGGGGTGCCCAAACTTTTGCATGCCACTGTATATGAGGTGATACAGACCTCTCAACATTTCAAGTGAACTGCTGAAGATCATGAAAAGCAGCTAGAAGAATGTTGTGACACAAAGAACACTTAAAGTATATGTACTGTATATATAATGTTTTTAAATGGTAAGAAAACATCATGACATTCTCTAAAATGTTGGGGTTGAATCATCATGGGTCCAACCAATTTTTGTCCATCGTGTAAGCAAATGTGATTGTAAGATTTAAAGGGGACTCACTTGTGCAGACAAAATCTCCATGCCACTCTTTATCTTCACACATCCAAGTACCCTCTGGGATTTTATCATATGGACTATTGCACTTGTATGACACATTTTCAAAGTTGTTGTACACATTTTTCTCATTTAACAGTGTCACAAACGTCATGTACTTTGTTGGTCTGGAACAATGAGCTTTTTCTAAAGGAACAATACAGAATTGGTTCAATGTAAGTTAAATGAAAGTTAACAGGGTTTTTTTTCCAGATAGATTGTTTGACTGTACAGTATGTATGACATGCCCAACATTTCCTTTTAAAAGAAAGAAAGAAAGAAAGAAAGAAAGAAAGATAGAACGAAAGAAGGTTCTTTTCAGATTTACTCACTAATACATTTCGGGTAAATCCAGGTTTTTACTTCACATTTAGCAGTTGTCTCCCTCGACTCAAACCCCTCAACACACTCAAAGCGTACTGTATCTCCATGTGAATATTCTCTTTTGTCTTGGTTTTCATCTACCAGCCTGGGATTGTTTTCTCTCCGAAGAGGTTTTGAACAGAAAGCTGCCAGTAAGAGGCAACAAAAGAAGAGAGAAATCAGAGAGGATAACGTTTAGGTTACTATTGTAACCCCATTCCATGATGGAGGGAACGAGATATTGTGTCGATTGTAGTGACACCAGGGGCTTCTTTCGAGAGCCTCAATTATGGTAAAAATAAGCAAAATTGTTATTAAATGTGTAACAAGAATGTTTAATAATAAAATAATATAATAATGTCATTTTGTAGTATCAAATAATGTTTAATTATGCAGTAAATAATCAATACATTTACATTTTGATTGTATGTTTTCTGTGATCACAGTTGAAATATTAAATTATTGGTGAGAAAGTAAACAAGAGATGAAAACTTAGCACCTCCTCACATTTGTATTGTTCTGTATCTCCTCTTGTTGTGGTTTAAATGGGTTATAATGGCAATGCATTCTGAATGGGTCTTTAAAACACACTGTAGTTACGATCACCAATCAAAACTCACCTTCACATTTTGGTGTTTCTACCCAAGATGCATTGTGGCAAAAAACGTCCCTAGTCCCCCTCATTGTGAACAAGTTTCGACATTTGTATGTTACAGAAGATCCTTCAGGATAAAATTTCTGAGGGTCAGAAATCATGACTGAATTTTCCACTTTTGGTGGAATGTCACAATGCACATCCTCTGGAAAAAGACATATATTACAAATCAAAACAACAAAAAATTGGACAATAGTAATATATATATATATTGCTATTTATGTGTACATGCATTTATGCCACCTTTGTGAAACACTAAATAATGTGTGTAAATATTCAATTTAAAAGCATACATGCTGCTTCAGGTGCAGCTCCTGTGTCGCCTTTGCAGATGGTAATAGATATGTAAGTATATAGATTACTTTTCCGGCCCACTGTGTTTGTGTCTTCATTGTTACTCATAGTCATGTAATAAGAGTTCAAGAGGCTCACCCTCACAGGTTGCTGCCTCCCATTTACCCATGACACATTTAATCGAGCTATGTGTTGATTTAAAGCCTGGATCGCATTCAAATTCTGCAGATTCTCCATTAAGAAAGGTTCCTTTTGTTTGCTTCATTTTTCCATGTACAACACTTGGGAAAGCACCACATTCTTCCTCCCCTGAAAAAAGCAATGACAAGTTATTAAACTAGTGAACAAGTCTTTTGTCTTACACCTGAGACAGACTTAAATAAAACACACTCACTGATACACTGTGGCTCATTAGACTCATTGCATGTCACTGATTCCCAGCAGTTGCCACTGAATGGTTTATAACCTCTATCACATGAGTAGTAGATGTTTCCCTCATTTATGGCTGTGTATGTGAACCCGTTTTTCAAGGATGGAAAATTGCAAGATACTTCCTTTGCTGTTGTGAAAAAACATAAAATCTGTATTAACAAAGTCATTTTATTTAATTTAGTTTCTGAGTTATCAATGGGAAGTACTGTATATTAAATATAATTATTTGATTGGATAATGTTCTCGCATTGTCAACAAACTATAACTTGCCAGTGCAGTGCTGTATGCCTGTCCATTGGCCCTGTGAAGTACAGGTGATTTCTACACGCTTCTCTGGTTCAAATCCAGAGTTACATTTATATCCTATTCTTGAATTGACTTCGTAGTTTTGTCTCTGACCTCCCTCAATCTTTGCATTTGGGATTTTTGGTGCTTCACACTTAAGTTCTGGAAAACATCCATCATACTAATTAATCACAGAATTCATGTAAATTATGTATCAGGACCACAGATTGTTACGCTTTATAGAAGAACATACCAGCACACAGTGGATCTGGTTTCCAGCCGTCTCGTGTACATTTGGCTTTCTGTGCCATTTTATTATATCCAGAATTAGTAAAATATTTCTGCATCCAATTTTGAGTCTCTAAAGTAATGTTGTGGATCATAAACGCGCCTGTCACGTGGAACTTCACATCTAATATCTGAAACAAGATTCACATATTTTAAGATACACACATTTAATAATATACAATGAATTCAGCACCAAGTCAAGAAGTGATTCTCTGCAAGCTTACCCACACAAGTAGGCTCATCATCCCATTTCCCATTATCTCGGCATGTAAATGATTTTGTGGTTTCTTTTATGCCAAATATCCAGTATTTTTCAGAGCAAGTAATTTTTACTTTTCTCCAGCTCTGAAAATTGTTTTTCCCTCTGGTTCAGTACTTTCTATTCCATAACTGGTTGTCTTAATCTGACAAGTTACTTCTGTTCAAAACAAAATGAACCAATACTAGGTTAAGAAGAGGTCAAGCATTGAAAATAATAACAGAATGGAATGTCTTTATGTCTGTCTTTTAGGGACAAAATAATTTGGACTTAAAACATTAGCTAATAAATCATAATTCAAATACATTTTTTAAATGCCAAAACTATTCCTGGTAAATAATCCTAGAATATAATTTGAATTAAGTGAAAACTAGGAATATTTATACATTTAAATCTAAATAAGCAACTGAAATACAGATTATTTACAATTAGAGTGCAAACAAAGAATGAAGACACACTTATATAATGTGATTTTTAAAGAAAAATAAAACAGTTCTGCATTAAAATTTATAGCATCTAAAAGGTTTTATAAAGTATTATAAATATATCAGAGTCCACTGTGTTAAGCATTTTCCCAGTTGATATAGTAAATTGTTTAGTTTTATAACATAAGTATTTTAATGTTAATATGGCATCTTTGTAGCACTCTTCCACCAGCTCGACAGCAGCTTCATGTGGCATTTTAGATGCTGTGAATTTGATCTCTTCATGAAACGTAAAGTTCGTCAAACACCAAAGTCGTCCTTTGAAAAAATAGGATGTAAAAAAAATCACCAGAAAACTTCATGATTAACGTTCAAATGTAACAAATTTATTGTTTATTGTTCATAAATTTGTGTCATCTAGATTAGAATTTTATTTTTTTAGCTATCATTAGGATTTTAAATTGAAAGTTGACAGCCCATATGCTGTGTCTAAAGTGGGTAGGACAACGAGAAATGTCGCCCCAGAGAATACGGTTTAAAATACTCAGCAAAGTGAATAAGCTAGGGAGACGGGGGCGTTGAGAAAGATTGCTTTGTCTACCTCCCGCATCTCGACCAGGTTCAGCCATAGGTGATGTTCCTGGACCACGAGGGTGGCCATCGCCTGCCCTAGTGTCCGCGCTGTGACCTTCATGACCCGGAGGGTGAGGTCGGTCGCAGAGCGCAGTTCATGCAACACGTCGGGGTCAGGACTACCCAAGTGCAAATCTTTGAGTGCCTTGGCCTGGTAAACCTGCAGGAGGGCTATGGGATGCAGGGTGAAGGCTGCCTGTCCGGTGGCGCTGTAGGCTTTGGCGATCAGTGATGACGCCATCCTACAGGCCTTGGAGGGGAGCACCGGGCGATCCTGCCAGGAGGCAGCGTTCTCGGGACACAGGTGGTTCGCAACCACTCTGTCCACCTGAGGGACCTCCGAGTACCCGTGGGCGCCCGCCGTCAAGGGTAGTGTGAGCAGATGAGCGAGGAGGTCGGTTGCAGGCAGTGAAAGGTGTCCTCCATGACCTCGCCAGCTCATGATGGCTGTGAGCGGTGCCCGGACCCAAGGAACCAATCGTCTAGCCGTGAAAGCTGAGGGGAGGGTGGAGGGTTCCAGTCCAATACCACGCTGATGGCAACCCGTGCAAGCATGTTGGCCATCTGAGCATCAACCCGAAGGTGGCAGTCCATTCTAGTCTTCCGCCAGACACCGAACGCTCTCGATGCAGCGGCAAATTCCATCATCCAGCTTGGGTACCAATATTAAGTCTCATATGTCCAGATCAAAATATGCAATATAAAATGAATGATAAACAAATAATGGTCAAAATATGTTCTCAACTGTCAATTAAATATTATATATCATCTCAAAGCTGAAGATTGTAGCTTTTTAATGACAACTAGTTTGAACATCTAGTCCTCTAGTCTTCTAGTCAATGGCCAAGATTTTTACGAAAATGTGGGGAAGTTGTGTGGGATCATAAAAGACTGAATGCTTATAAGACCTTATTCACAGCAGTCCCATCTTTGATTTTTGACATAAATGAAAACGAAACTGTGAGGGATAGACCTGTCGCTTCTTTAATCATATTCATTGTATAAAGCTATCAAAAAGCTCCTTGATCAAATACAATTTTCCACAACTCATGTTGTCAAGAGTTTTATACTGACATTGACTGAAACATTTTTTTCATTGTTTCATCAGTGAAATGATCCCAAAACACTTTAAACAACCGCACAACCAGGGTTTGAAATGAGCACCTGCCAACCTGTCAAATGTGGGTAAAAATCGGCAGTGGGGGTTACTCTGTCACTCTTACCAGCCACTTTGGCGGTTTACCTTTTCAGGGTTTTTCCTGCATTGACAATTCTATTAATGTCGGGTGACTCTGAGCTGCTGGTGATGTGAATTTAATTGTATTCTTGCCTCTTATAACTTATAATCTGTGACAGTAAAACTTATATGACCCATTTGAATTCTACAGAGAACATTCAAGTATAAATCTCTGTATGGAGGAAATCAAACCCCTCAAACTGCTAGACATCCTCTTTATTATAAACAACACATTAATTATAAATACATTTATTAACATTTTGTAAATAAAGTGAGCTTTTAATTTTGGGTATTGAAAATAGGCAGCACATTAGCTTTATACTAATAAAGAAATGCCATTATACTCTCAAAAACATTAAGAAACAAAATTGACTTGTAAATGATGCCAATTTAATCCAGTTGCCTCTGAGAGACAAATATTCTATTTCCAAGCACAACATAAAAAAAAATTAAATATTGTGAGTAAAATACACAACATAGTTTTACAGCAGTAAAAATAAAATGTCCGTAGTTTTACCTACTCTGTACAACTATGAAAATGTTGCCTTAAATAACAGAAACCCCTTTTCTGCCTTAAAAACACTTAAACGTGCATTCTGAAATGTTTTTATTTTGTGTGTGTGTGTGTGTGTGTGTATGTATGTCATCTTGGAGTTACACTTAGTGGTGTGGATGCAGCATCATTCAAATGCATTACTGATGCCATTGCAGAAATTCTTCACAGTCAGTCATGGTTATAATCATAATCCATGAGTGAAAGTGCTTAATATCTGTGCTGCTACTGAGATTAGCGAATAGTATTTAGCGTGGTCATGTGATTCAAACATGGCAGACTCAATCAGGGGAACCGCTCCATATAAAATAAAAGCTTTTATAAGGTTAATGATATGAGTCTTTCTGGCAGTTCATTTTCACTATTTCATTATTATTGTAGGGATTTTTCTTTAATCATTCTATGTTTTCATATTTAATGTCCTTTTGAAGACATTCTTAAAAGCACAAACAATGCATGCATGAAGAAAAGTAAAATGTGTATATCAATGAAATATAATATAAATGACATTTAAATAAATAACTAAATAAAAAAAGTAAAGAAGATGAGCAGTAAACTTACCTTGAGATTGTACAATTGTAAAGGATAAAACCAAAAAGGCAAAGCCGAGGAGTTTTATAGTAACTTTCATTATTGAACGTTTGAGCTCACTTCATAAATGACTGTAACTTTTTTAATCTTTGTCTCTGAAACTTTATTCTGCTTGGGGATCAACAAGTTAATCATTTACCAAAGTCAGAAAGATGACTCACTTACAGCAGAACCTCTCTGTACAAAGATAACATTTACATTTACATTTATGCATTTGGCAGACGCTTTTATCCAAAGCGACTTACAGTGCACTTATTACAGGGACAATCCCCCAGAGCAACCTGGAGTTAAGTGCCTTGCTGACACAATGGTGGTGGCTGTGGGGATCGAACCAGCGACCTTCTGATTAACAGTTATGTGCTTTAGCCCTCTACGCCACCACCACTCCATAGACAACAGTTCCTTTAGAAAAACAAATCATACCCAAAGCTGCAATTCACATGTTATTGGGACAAACTAAGAGATAGCTCCTTTAAAGAGAAGTACAGTTTCTTGAGTCACACATTTACACTGTAAAAAATGTCAGTCATTTTAACAGTAAAATACTGTAAACATTTTTCAGAAATAAAAAGTTAATTGATTAACAAATATTAACTGTAAAATATACAGTAAAATGTTTTATTATATTTTAAAAGACAATACAGTAGTTCCCGTCTGTCGCTCTCTCGACGTTGTGTCGGAGAAGCGACACTAGGGTCTCTCTTGAGCACCGAATATGCCTCTGATCTATGAAAAAAGGCCAATGAGAAGTTGGCAGACAGTATTTGCATACCCCGCCCCGGACATACGGGTATAAAGGCGAGGAAATACTATGAGTTCATTCAGAAATTTTCTTCGAGCAGATGGTCATGCAGTGAAGTTTGCCCTGGCGCTTCAACAGCGCAGTTAAAAGTGTTATTTTCTCTAAAAGAGCAAATACACAGCTGGCGTTGAACGTCCTTTTCAGGACGCGTCTTTTAAAGACGTGTTTCCGCCTCTGTGTAGTTTCTGGATGCGGTTGATTTCTCCCCTCTGACGGTCATATAAGCTGCCTTGCGTGCCTGGGCTGCGATTACATGCAGGCAGCGTTTATGAATGGTCTATGTTCTCAGTGTGAGAACATAGACATGACAGCATTGCGGTCACGGCTTTCTTTTGTCATGAGAGAAAGCCACTTCAGCCGCCTCCGCGTCTCGACTCTTTCCTACGGGATTGAGGCAGGTGCCGCAGGCGATGACGGGCTCTGTTCGCCGGGTAAACCCCTCGAACCACCCGCCTCCCCGGCACGCTTGCTGGCTTCCGTCCGAGCTCGGGATGAGCGATTTCTCTCCAATGGTTTATATTCTCAGTGCGAGAACATAGCCGTGGCAGCATTGCGGTCTTAGCTTTCTTTTGTAATGAGAGAGAGCCACTTCAGCCGTCCCCCGCGTCTTGCCTCCTTCCTACGGGATTGAGGCAGGTGCCGCGGGCAATGGAGGCGATTTGGGGATAATGACGGGCTGCGTTCGCTGGGTAAATCCTCCGAACCACCCGCCTCCCGCACGCTTGCTTGCTTCCGTCCGAGATCGGGATGAGTGCGGCCCGCTGGCGGCCGGCCTGCCGGTCCCTTGAGCTCCAGGAATTAGATGACAACATCGCCATGGCCAACCCCGTGGTCCAGAAACGCAATCTATGGACTGGACCTGGTCGAAATACAGGCTCCTTCTCGAACACCCCCATCTCCCAGCTACGCCCATTCGGCGGCACCGTTGACGACTCCGCCCAGCAGTCCTCAGCAGTGAAGAAGCAGACGGAGGCCATTTCACAAACCTGCCACCATGGGCCATGCCCCGTCTGCTCAGCGAGGTCATCCTCCTGCGGCTTAAAAAAATAAAATGTGCTGCTCGCCTCAACCAAGAGTGGGCCCAGATCTCAGCAACAGAGTCGAGCACCCCGCAGGAAGCGCACGCCCCCATCTCACGGACCCCTTCGAGCACCGGAAGGCTCCCAAGCGCTCCAGAGACGGATCGACCCAGAGATCGAGACGCTTGCTCGGAGTTGGTAAACAGACCACTCCGCCCCCAGTGGAGGGCCAGGTATTTTTGGCACGTTTTTCACTAATAGAGCAATTTCCTCTTTCTGGGTCACCTGGCCCGCAAATGCCGTTCTCACAGCACTCTGCCGCCACACCTCAACAGTCCCGGCACACTGGACGCAGACCCTCCGCCCTCAGCCCCATGACTGTTCCCCGGCCGGCCGGTTATGAAGAGTCCAGAGGACGCCGCTATAGGACCTCCTCCTCAGTCACTAACCCGCCCACTGCTGGGTGTGCGGAGCAAGGTAAGTGCTTCGAGTCTTTTCTCAGGACTAGAGCCTCCCGACACCGTACTACCTGCTCCGCCCGCTGCTCCGCTGGGTACGCCAAATGTAATCGCCCCTGGGATGCGTGTCTTTCACTTCCCAATCCTTAATGCTGGCTGGCCAGGACCATCTGACTCGATCACGCAATTCAGTTTGCCAGGCCTCCGCCCCTTCGTGGGCGTCCGCTTTAACGCAGTACACGGCAAATACGCCAAATCCCTGCGTGTGGAAATCGTCTCTTACTCAAAGACGCGATAGAGCCTGTCCCTCCAACTGAGATTAAGAAGGGTCCCTACAGCCCTTACTTCATCGTACCCAAGGAGCGCGGCGACTTACGACCGATCTTGGACCTGTGAGTTTTTCAACTCCGCTTTAAACTCCCGTTCAAAATGCTCACGCAAAAACACATTTAAACTTGCGCTCATCATCTAGATTGGTTCGCAGCGGTAGACCTGAAGGACGCCGTACTTCCACGCCTCAATTCTGCCTCGACACCAACCCTTCCCACGGTTCGCGTTCGATGGCCAGGTGTATCAGTACGAAGTCCTCCCCTTCGGCATGTCTCTGTCCTCTCGCGTCTTCACGAAAATCGCAGAGGCAGCCCTTGCCCTGCTCCGGCATTCGCGATACTCAATTGGCTCATTCTGGCCCACTCCTGAGAGTTACTATGCACTCACAGAGACCAGGTGCTCAGGCACCTCAGCCGTTTGGGGCTTCAGGTCAACTGGGAAAAGAGCAAGCTCGCCCGGTTCAGAGCATCTCTTTTCTCGGCATGGAGTTATACTCAGTCTCAATTTCAGCCCGCATCACCAACGAGCGTGCAGTCAGGCCAGGCACGGCGGTCCCTTTAAAACCTTTCCAAGCTCCTGGGGCATATGATATCCTCTGCGGTGGTCGCGCAGCTGGGGTTGATACATATGAGACCGCTTCAGCACTGGCCTCAGACTCGAGTCACGAGACAAGCATGGCGGCACGCACCGCAGTGATCATCACCCGCCTGCCGGAGGCAGGAGAGTACATGTAAATTATTGTTAAAATTACAGTAAAAAACGTGATCGGGCGGTCCCACAATTCCCTGCGTGACCCATTACATTTCATTATATTATGTTTCATCATATTTTTTATATTAGTTATGTACACTGGGGTGTGCTGTGTTATATTTGATGTTATTTAGTTAATGTTTACTGCATTATTTAAATCTCACATGTGTTACATGATGGTGTTTAGTGTTTGTGTGAGTGATACTGAAATACTGAGCACAAACTCTATACGCTTATTGGTCATTGCTTCTGGAAGAGCCACTACTGATGAACTTTATGTCATCATTTGACCTTCTGTAATTACTATGGTGATTAACAAATACCTTAGAAAGTAAACAACATATTTTTACAGTTTCAAAGGGTATGTTTATGATTTTTTGATACAGTGCCAATGTGTAAATTACAACCATTTTAAATTGTAAAATATACAGGTTGTTCTGTAAAGTGGTTTACATTTAAACTGTATTTTTTACATAATTATTCTGGCAACCACAGCTGCCAAATTTATTTTGTAAAAACAACAAGATTTTCTTTACAACCTAAAAACAGCAAGCAGCAAAGGGCAGTTTCCAAAATGTTTTCTGTCTTCTGCAGCTTTCTCTTGTTAGATCTTTTGCACTGCCTCATGTAGGCCATGATTTTTTAAAATTATTTATTAAATTAATCTGATCGATGGGCCATTGTTGCAAAGAAACAGACAGAAAGAGACATAAGGAGGAAATTGTATAATATTTTCAAGCTTTCAAACATTGCAACAGTACTGCCATTGCAAAATGTGTTTGTCACTGCCATTGCAAAATATGTCTTTTAGAATTGAGCTGATAAACACAGAAATAGTTTTGTAACTGTGGTTACTTAAACATTTGAGTGTGCTAAACTTATGTAACATAAATGCAAAATGTATGTGAAAAAATCAGATTCCATGCTTTCAAACGATATTACATGTGACTATTTATTTATCTATCCATAGACTTTTACATTTTATGTGTAAACCTACAAAAACACAGACCCGTTAAGGGGTTACAAAAATAAATAAAACTTGTATCCGTGTCCTAAATGAACCTCATTATCTCACACTAAAGAAATGTTTTTAACCAGAAAAGCAGAATGCAGTTTACTGGATCTTACAGTTGGCGTTTGGTAAACACTAAAATGTTAAACTTCAGGTCTTTGACTTCATTTGTAAATGATTGTAAATTAAATTAACTTTTACAGCAAACATAGTTATTTTCATTGCTACTCATTGGTAATCACTTATTTTATGGAGCAACTGCACCACCAAGTGTTCCACATGACAAGTCCAGTGATGGTGTTTTAATCAGATGACATGAAACAGTCCAGAGGTTTGTTCTGAACATTTTAATATTATTTGTATTTTTATTTTAGAAAGGAGTACTCAAGTAAGCATTCACAAAACAAAATGTAGAAATATTCAGATGACAGCTATTTTATGTTTACTTTATGCACAGGACAATATTAGCACTATCTACCAGTCAGAAATAATCTGGTTTGTTGACTGGTGTGATAACATTAAGTTAATAATGAACACAAAGAAAACTGAGGAGATTGTCTTTGATCCAAAATGTATAGGTGACCATTGTCAAGTGGTTATACATGACCAGCACATTATTCAAACACAGACTTATATGTAATTGGGCGTTTATATAGCTAGTTCATTTACTTGGGATACACACATTGAATTGGTTTGCACCCGTCTGCACCAGAGATTGTATTTTATTATGCAGACTATACAACTCAAATCTAAATGGGTGCACCTGGTAATGACAGCAATGAAAATTGTTGGGCAGGAAGAACATCTTAATCTTCAGGGTTTATATGAGCAATGCATTCTTAATCAGGTGTAGAAGATCTTATGTGATCAAATTCATTTTTTGTATTCACAGTATGAATTGCTTCCCTCCTGGAGAAGATTTAGAGTTCCATTTAGCAAATTAAACACATATAAGAATTCCTTTGCACCTGTATCTGTGCTAATGTTCAATAGTTTAGCTTGTTGATATGTTAATATTTGTATTATATTATATGTAGTATTTGTGTGTCTATGTGGTAATGTTTGATGCTTTTGTGATGTGTTTTTTTCTTATTCTGTCAATGCAGCAACATGAAGTCCAAAACAAATTTCTCTTCGAGGGACAATAAAGTATACTTAAACTTTAATATGAACATCAATCAACAACAATTGATGATATGAAGATTCAGAAGATTCAGTTGACATTTTGCTTGGTTTATAAAAACAACTACATTTTAGGTCTGAATTTTTAACTCCCTTTAAATGTATAGCCCAAACTATCCCAGATTACATTTACATGGAAAAACCATAATGTATAAAGTTGTTTTAAAAAAAATATATATATAATAATATTCCCTTCGGCAATGTTTCTCATAAGGCAGTGGTCCTCATCCTGGAATACACCAGTATGACACATTTTGGATGCCTCTCTTATCTGACACACCCAGTTCAGGGCTGCATCCGAAAGCTTTAGGAGTGGTCAATGACTCTGAAAAGGGGGTACAATCAGGACCTTTTGTCCTGGGCCAGGGCTTGAGGGGACCCAAGTAGAGGGGGTGTCCATAGAAAGGCTATTCCATATTGTATAGAGCATCTAAACACTTGATATGGTGAGCAAACTCAAAATCTATGTGGGTGGCGCACATTGATCTGATAACTTTTGTTTTAGCACAGCGGTTGATTGACAGGTGAGAGGTGACACTACACTACTGCTGGGATGCATACAGGACGGATAGTGTTCACACCTAAAAAGCAACATGGTCACATCCATATGTGTTTTTTGTAATCCTATCACAAAAAGATCACAAAACACATTTAGACCTATATTTAGTGCTGAGCACATGTATTTTTCTTATGTCTTCCATCACCCATACAAGAAAGTGCATTTTGTTTACCACAGCTGTTTGTAACTTGGCTGTATGGGTAGTACTGTTAAGCCTGGAGACCTACTCTCTATTTCATAGAATACATCTTTTCCTGACTTCTCCATGGATTCCGCCATTACAGCCAGAGTCTTCCTCTTGGATGCTCTACCCTTCTGCTTACTGGTGATGGTGAGCAGCAGAGGCTGTTAGAGGGTGTTATATCAACTACATGTGGCTTAAAATCTACTAGAAAATGAATGTTTTTCAGTAGCTGATAATGCCCGAAACGTTTCAAACCGAACCAGATGCAGTGGTGGACAGTAACAAAGTAAATGTAATTCGTTACTGTACTTAAGTAGCTTTTTTGCATATCTGTACTTTACTGAAGTATTTAAATTTGGGGAGACTTTTACTTTAACTCCACTACATTTCAAAGTCAAATATCTTACTTTTTACTCTACTACATTTTCAAAATCAGTCGTTCCTTTTTATTTATGAGTGGATAAATACGTAACTGGTCAAATGAGCCACCAATCACAGTACAGCACGCCGCTTTGTTTTGAACTTGCCTTGGCGGCATCTACTAAGCGCGAACCAGGGTGCGCTTCCCAAAAGCATCGTTAGCACACTATGGTCGCAAGTTCCGTCGTTATCATCATAGTTCAACGAGTCGGTGTTTCCGAAACCATCGTTCCAACGAACATTCGCAAACAGCATCGCAGAGTTGTGTGGTTGGAACGACAGCTCTCGACCTGTGGTTAGAAGCAGAGTTTCTTGTTATTATAACATGTGTGCTTAATAAATTATTATCTTGAGCCAAATAAGCAAGATGACATTCAGTACAATCAGTATCTTTTATTTAGAAGACATACAAATGTCCTTTATGTCTTTTAGTTTGTCAATAGATTTAAAGCACCGTATTTGAAGAGAGCGCATGTGTGAACGTGCTCTAGTGTGTAAGAACGAGCCTATGATTGAATCTGGAAATAAAGCAAATAACTGAGAAAAATATGAGAGAGTCCTCAGATGACATGTCCGTAATTTATAGCAAAACATCTAGCATTAATTCGATCACAAACAGATTCATTAAAAGTAGTTTTTACTCCACCACATGTGACATCATTAACCAACGTGGCTGAACAACCAATTTGCGACAATACAGTTTCGGAAGCAGTCGTGACTAGCAAGTTGATTTCTTCAACAGTGCAACATACTACGGTAGTGGAGCAGCAAGTTACGTCGTTGTACGGGAAACGCACCCCA